>NC_064615.1:1175083871-1175387808 GCF_023898315.1 Schistocerca nitens | reverse complement strand
ACTCATTTTGACCGTATGCAGGGGTATGTGGCACTGTTCTCTACACACATTGACCTACCGGCTAGTACAGCGTCCCTCTAAAGGCCAGATGCACATTTCGAAACTGTGAAACTCGCCTGACCTCGCACGCTGCACTCAAACATGTGAATTCTGTCTCTTCAAGTTTTTAGCACAATTACACTTTGGGAATTTGAGTACAATAACAAATAAAGAGAAATTAAACCTGGGAGAAGTTAAATGTTCTGTAGTTGCCCAGTGTTCTCGAAATAGGTGATTGTACATTCGTTATTACATCGATAAAAATTCAATGATGGTGCCCATCACATTTCACAGAGCTTGCTCCGATGCGAGTGTGCCGTTACCAGAAGATCAATGCCAACCACAAAACGTCACTCGCCTAAGATATCATGTTTTATAAATACTGCAACACAGCTAATCTAGATTGGCGAAATGCAATTAATCCTCTTTGCAATATTAAGATCTCACACTTCGCCCGGATAGGTAGCAATGTGAAGTGCAGTCAATAATTAACGCAACAATTTTCTTTCTCGGCCACACCATCGTTCGTGGTTAGTTCAGGGAGTCTCTTCCATATTAACACTGAGAGGTGGACTCTGTTCCTTGATGTCATATGTCTAATGAGTCTTCGAACGCTTGGAGAAATACAAGTCAACTAAATCTTCTATTTACTGTGTTAACTTCTTAACTAATCATTGAAGCTCCACGCTGTAGCCTGCCGTCATTATTGTTGTGTGCTGTCATATTAAGTCATACAGAACAGTCATCATCGCAAGAAGGTCGCGCAAACCTGTCTTATTTCCCGCGTGCCGGCCAGCCTCGCACTCCTGCAATGTTGGCACTATTGGAACGTGAAGACACTCTCATCCGAGGTGATAGGCGGGTCACTGTCCAACACCTTGCTGCCCAACTCTGTGTATCTGTTAGCAGGACTGGCACACTCGCCTACAGTTAAGGTACTGGAAGGTGTCTGCGCGCTGGGTTCCTCACCGCCTAACACAAGACCATAAAACGTTCGCGCTTTACGAGGCTGATCGTGACAGGTTTCGCCTAACATTGTCACAGGCGATGAAACGTGGGTTTCAAACGGGAAACAAAACGGCAATCCATGGAGTGGCGCCACACCACCTCTCCTCCGAAGAAAAACATGAAAGCCGCACCCTCAACCGGGAAAGTCGTAGTGATGGTCCTCTGGGACTCTGATGGTGTTGTTCTGTTTGATGTCCTCCTTCATGGTGCAACGACCAACACTGAACTTTATTGTGCAGCCCTCAGGAAACTGAAGAAATGACGTCAACATGTCAGCCGCCACAAAAATGGAAACGAACTTCTTTTTCATGACAACACAGGGTCTCACACACGTCTGCGCACTGAAAAGGAGCTCGCAGAACTTCAGTGGACTGTTTCTTCCACTTTAAAGCACGAATACCGCACCTTCCTCCTTCTATCTGTCTGGCCCAATGAAGGATGCACTCCGTGGGAACCAGTACCTGGGTCATGGGCAGATTGTTGACGCAGCGAGTCGTTGGCTCCGACGTGAACCGGTAGGGCGATACCTTGCGACCCTGCATGCTGTCCCAGTAAGGCGGCCTAAGGCCGTCGCATTGAAAGGAAATTATGTTGAGGAATAGGATATTGTCGTGAGAAGAGTGGGAGACACTATGGTGTATTGGAATCCTGAGTAAAATCAACCTGCTTTCAGGAAATAATTTTTTGCATTTTTTTTAACACCCCTTGTAATTTCATTTCCTCCAAGCCAACGAATCCCACAAATTGCTACTCGAGACCAAATGGTCATCAGTTTCGTTTTCTTTCGTGTTTAGGGCCCAAAAACCACTACGGTCATACGTGCCCACGTCAGGACTACAGAACTTGAAGACATAGAGAGAAGTTAAAAACGACTACACGTTAATCCAAATCCAAGACAGCTAAAAACATGGACGAGGAGAAAGGCAAATTTTAAATGGACTTCGTTACATTGCTACGATAGATAAAAAGTAAAACGCGGTCGATAGCCCGCGCGTCGTTCGTTAAAACGACCGGTAACTCAGATGGCAAACACAAACGAGAACGTAAGTAGTTGAAAAAAGGGTGTTCCATCTGAAAATGGTGGACCGTCAAAGCTAGGGCACAATGAGCACATAATGGTGGGGGAGCACCACTTAACAAATGGCGATGGTTAAAAAGACACTACCCGATACTCAACCGACTTAAAATGATCACGTCGAGAGGGCCGAGAGCATGTCGTCCAAGCCGCAGGGGAAAAGCTTAACAAAGCGGAGCTTGTTCCCATGAAGGAAGGACCAGTGGTGACGCCAAAGTGACACCGCCTGCTGACAGACGACAACACAGAGATCATCTGAGGGAATGTAAGAACTAGCTGGCTGAGGTACGAAGACTGCAGCCCTGGCAGCAGCGTCAGCGGCCTCGTTTCCTATCAGATCGATGTGACCAGGAACCCAAATAAACGTCACAGTGGTTCTATCAAGAGTGAGCAAGTCACAGCTTTCCTGGACCCTTTGCGCTGACGAGTGGACGGTGTAGAGCACACAGAGGCTTTGAAAGGCACAGGGAGTCAGAGCAGGTGACGCAATTGAAAAGCCGGTGTCGCCAGATGTGCTGATACGGGGTGAAGAGTGTTCCGGAAGCCGATAACGAAAAATGATAGTGCCCATGACGAAGCCACACCCAACAACACGGACCGTGCGAGAGCCATCGTGTACACAAAGGTACTATTGCGAAGTTCCGGGCGACAGTCGTGAAACTGAAGGCAATAGAGGGAGGCTGGAGTAGTGTCCTTAGGAAGTGAATGCAGTGCAAGATCAACACGGGCCGCCGCACGAGGCCAAGATGATGAAGTGTTCACTCATACAGGGAAACTTGCAGGAAGCGTTAAGCTGGCAAAGCATGAACAGAGAGTGAACTCCAGGAGGGAACACAGAAGAGGGACGCGCCCCATACTGGCGATCAAAGGAAAGAAGGAAGTGTCTGATGGATGGCCACTCATGGCACACAAATGTCATGCATACCTGCTGAGGAGAAAGTCACGGCGGTAGGACAGCAGTAGTTCGCCAGATCCTGCATACAAACTCTCAACTGGGCTAATGTAAAAGGCGCCAGTGGCCTAACGGATGCCACAATAGTGAGACAGCGTAAGAGGGACGGACGTGCCGATGCATAAATGGAACACTCCTAGTTCGAAAAGAGAAGTGGCCAGTACAAACGGAGGAGGGTGTTTCGATCGGCTTCCCAAGGGAGTACCACTGACGACACGTAGGATGTTGAGGGACTGCATACAGAGAGCTGCCAGGTAACACATGTGGGATGACCAAGAAAATTTCCTATCGAGCTTCAGCCCCATGAATTTTGCAGTTTCAACGAATAGAAGAGCGATGGTCCAAGTTGTAAGGACGGTGCAAGAAACCACTGATCCGCCAGCAGTTCATACAAACGGTTTTGTCAGTGGGAAAACGAAAGCCATTGTCGATGCTCCATGAGTAAAGACGATCGAGACATCGCTGAAGACGCTCATTGAGACTAGTCGTGGAGAACTGCAACAGATGGCAAAATCGTCAACGAAAAGGGAGCCAGAGATGTCCGACGGGAGAGAGGCCTTTGTAGGGTTAATGGCGATACTAAAGAGGATGACGCTCAGGACGGAACTGTAAGGCACACTGTTCTCCTGGATAAAGCAGTCCATCAAGGCAGAACCCACATGTACCCTGAAACACGGTCTTTTAAAAATTCCTGAAGGTAACTTGGCATGCGGCCACAGAAGCCCCCACATGTAGAGAGCTTTTTTTTTTTTTGTGGTTTTAGGGCGCACAACTTCAATGGTCATTAGCGCCCTGACTACGTTAAGAATGCACCGCGAGGCACAAGTTTAAAACAACAACTAAAAGGGAAAACACAATAAAAGACAGACTGACAGGCAAAGGATTAAAAAACAGCATCATCAAATGTCCTTAGAGAGGTTTGTCAAATTGATAAAACGAAGAACGCGAGCAGCTGCTCGTGGGTCATCCGCTAAAATGGCATCTAGAGTACATGGCAGGTTAAGATATAGACGCAGTGTGTTAAAATCCGGACAGGACATTAAAATGTGGCGGACCGTCAGCAATTGCCCACATGGGCAGAACGGCGCCGGCGCAGCCGTCAGCAGATGGCGATGGCTGAACCGGCAGTGTCCAATGCGTAACCGGGCCAAAACGACCTCCTCCCGCCGAGAAGGGCGGTAGGAGGACGTCCAAGCCGCGGGAAGAGGTTTCAAGGCCCGAAGCTTGTTGTTTGTAAGTGCAACCCAATCGGCATGCCACAGCGATAAAATGCGCCGACAAATTACCCTGCTACAATCCGACGAAGGGACACAACAAGAAGCTGTCCGAGGCTGGAGGACCGCAGCCTTGGCCGCGGCATCTGCAGCTTCGTTCCCAGGGATACCGACATGGCCAGGGACCCACATAAAGCTAACCGGAGAACCGACGTCCACCAGCTGCTGAAGAGAGCGTTGGATCCGGTGCACGAAGGGGTGAACCGGATACGGAACACTGAGCCTCTGGATGGCGCTCAGGGAATCGGAGCAGATGACATAAGCAGAATGTCGGTGGCGGCAGATGTAAAGAACAGCCTGGTAGAGGGCAAAGAGCTCAGCTGTGAAGACCGAACAATGGCCATGGAGCCGGCATTTGAAACTTTGTGCCCCGACAATAAAAGAACACCCAACCCCGTCATTGGTCTTTGAGCCATCTGTATAAATGAAGGTCATATTGATGAACTTCGAACGAAGCTCAACAAAACGGGAGTGGTAGACCGAACCGGGGGGTAACCTCTTTTGGGAGCGAGCTGAGGTCAAGGTGAATGCGGACCTGAGCCTGGAGCCAAGGTGGCGTGTGGCTCTCGCCCACTCGAAAGGTTGCAGGGAGTGAAAAGGTGTTGAAGGAGGCGACGAAAGCGAACTCCAGGGGGTAGCAGGGCAGAGACATACAACCCGTATTGACGATCGAGAGAGTCGTCAAAAAAGGAACGATAAGACGGGTGGTCGGGCATTGACAGTAGCCGACAGGCATACCGACAAAGCAGTATATCGCGCCGGTAGGTGAGTGGCAATTCGCCAGCGTCAGCATGAAGACTCTCGACGGGACTAGTATAAAACGCTCCGATCGCAAGTCGTAAACCCCGATGTTGTATGGAGTTGAGGCGGCGTAAGATGGATGGCCGTGCAGTGGAGTATACGAAGCTCCCATAATCCAGCTTGGAGCGGACGATCGACCGATATAGACGAAGCAGGACGGTTCGATCCGCTCCCCACGACATACCACTGAGAACACGGAGGACATTTAAAGAACGGGTACAACGGGCAGCCAAATATGACACATGTGGGACCAGCTAAGTTTCCTGTCAAATGTAAGACCTAAAAATTTTGTTGTCTCCACGATTGGGAGAGCAACGGGACCGAGTCGTAAGGACGGTGGGAGAAACTCTTTGTAGCGCCAGAAGTTAATACAGACCGTCTTCTCGGCAGAAAAACGGAAGCCATTGGCGACACTCCAGGAGTAAAGACGGTCAAGAGAACGCTGAAGACAGCGCTCCAGGACACGTGTACACTGCGCGCTGCAATAGATGGTAAAATCGTCCACGAAAAGGGAGCCTGATACATCAGCTGGGAGGCAATCCATTATTGGATTGATCGCGATGGCGAAGAGAGCGACGCTCAAAACTGAGCCCTGTGGCACCCCATTCTCTTGGCGAAAGGTGTCTGACAGGACAGAAAAAGGAACGAATAAAAAGAGGGAGGCGACCGCGAAGGCCCCATGTATGCATGGTGCGGAGAATGCCCGCCCTCCAACAGGTGTCGTAAGCCTTCTCCAAATCAAAGAACACAGCCGCGGTCGGGCGCTTCCGCAAGAAGTTATTCATAATGAAGGTCGACAAGGTAACCAGATGGTCAACAGCAGAGCGGCGCCTACGAAATCCACATTGTACATTGGTAAGTAGGCGTCGAGACTCGAGCAGCCAAACCAATCGAGAGTTAACCATTCGCTCCATCACTTAAGCGAGATGGGTCGATAACTGGAAGGCAAGTGCTTGTCCTTCCCCGGCTTAGGAATCGGGACAACAATAGACTCGCGCCAGCATGCGGGAACATGTCCCTCAATCCAGATGCGATTGTAAGTACGAAGAAGAAAACCTTTACCCGCAGGAGAAAGGTTCTTCAGCATCTGAATATGAATAGAATCAGGCCCTGGAGCGGAGGACCGTGATCGGCCAAGTGCGTTTTCGAGTTCCCGCATGGTGAATGGGGCATTATAACTTTCACGATTCGAGGAGCGGAAGTTAGGTGGCCTAGCCTCCTCTGCCTGTTTGCGGGGGAGGAAGGCAGGGTGGTAATGAGCGGAGCTCGAAACCTCGGCGAAAAAGCGGCCGAAGGCATTGGAGACATCCTCAGAGGCCACAAGGACGTCATTCGCGACCGTCAAGCCAGAAACTGGTGAGTGGACCTTAGTGCCAGATAGCCGGCGCAGGCTACCCCAGATAACAGAAGAAGGAGTAAAACTGTTGAAGGTGCTTGTGAAAGCAGCCCAGCTGGCTTTCTTGCTTTCTTTAATAATACGACGACACTGTGCACGTAATCGTTTATAATTGATACAATTCGCCACTGTAGGGTGGCGTTTAAAGGTGCGTAAAGCACGTCGACGAGCACGTAAAGCGTCTCTACATGCTGCGGTCCACCAGGGACCGGTACGCGACGTGGAGAAGTAGGGTGAGGGATGGAATATTCAGCAGCAGTGAGAATGACTTCCGTGAGGTGGGCGACCTGACTATCGCAGCTTGGGAATGTTTGATCCTGAAAGGTCGCCCTGGAAGAGAAGAGCCCCCAGTCTGCTTTGGAGATGGTCCAACTAGATGAGCACGGAGAGGGGGTATGCTGCAGGAGATGGATAACACACGGGAAGTGGTCGCTAGAATATGTATCAGAAAGTGCATACCACTCAAACCGGCGTGCAAGTTGGGGGAGTACATATAGAGAGGTCTAAATGGGAATAGGTGTGAGATGTGTCCGAAAGAAAAGTAGGGGCGCCAGTACTGAGGCAGACAAGATTGAGCTGGTTGAAAAGGTCTGCTAACAGGGAGCCCCTCGGGCAGGATGCTGGAGAGCCCCAAAGGGCATGGTGGGCATTGAAGTCGGCAGTTAACAAAAATGGTGCAGGTTGAAAGGTCTCTGTTGGATTCCTTTCATGTTTGATTTCTTAAATCTGTTGTCATTTGTGAAATAAATTCCTCTTCTAAATTTACTGTGGCGTTTCTGACTATCTGGGAGGAGACTGAGTAGTGGAACGTGTTACTTTTACACGTAAACAAGAACGATCTGTCACACTACTACACTTTAAAACACAGTTTATATGTAATTCATGTCACACAGTCTCATACGGAACCTACATCCGCTTTCTGTTATATACTGTATATGATAAGATACTGTCATCCCCCTTCCCTTCTGTGTGAGAGGATGAATGATCAAATGTGTTTGTAGTTGCATGCTTGAGGGTAGCAGACAAGGCTGTCTGCTAGAGAACAGTAGGACCAACGTCGGAACAGGTAGCTACGCTTTCTTAAAGCAGAGAGGTTTCTATTCTTAGTATGGTCCTGGCCGTCCCTTGTCATGTTGGTATAGGAAGCTGCCCCTCTGGCCCCTTCCGTTTGTCTTTGTGAGCCACCCTCAGGAAGCACGCTCGGCAGTAGGTAGTTGCAGTCTGGCGGTGGCGAGCGTCTGAAATGGTAAGATCTCCGGCTAAGCGCGTGTCTGCTAAGTCCGTAGGACAATGGATTTGTTAAGTTCAGCCTAACTGAGAATTTAATCACATTTATTTCGGGTTAGCTAAGGTTATCTTAAATTGCAGCGTAGTGTAAGTCTCGTGTGAAGTTCATATTATTTTCCGGTAGTTGCTTTGTTACTACTTTGTGAGTAAAGTGGAACCACGTGTTGATCAGTAACTCTAACTAAGATCAATCTTAAATGCAAATGCTTGTGTGATTATAACGTCTCGTCTTGACAATATTTTGCAATATAGCAACTTTTCTTTATGTTCAACCCACGTGTGGTGTACTTTGTGAGACCAGTACCACGTGCTTATATAACTGTTTGACCCGTCAGGTTAACAGTAAGACGTTAGTAACCAGTTCGAGGTTTTTCTTTTGTAATTTGCTTTTCGATCTAATTTATTTTAATTATCAAAATTATTGTGGAGTTATACGCTTTGTGTAAACCAAGTTGACCACGTGAAGCATGTGGTGTAATCATCAAAGTAGCCCTCAGCTATTCTTTTCGCGAAGATTTCACAAAGAGTTAATATGAATTTAGTATACCAGTGTGTGGTAATTACATGACGGACAGGATTGTGCTTCGAACATAATTTCTTTGGGTAAAAATTTGAATCTGTTTGTAGTGGTTAACTTTCTCTTGCATGCGTTTCAACGTTCTTTGTGTGTTGTTTTATGAATGCAGTGTTGTATGCAGACTCCCAATCTTGGCTCTATATTTGATGTGTTCCGTAAGATTTTCACCATCCTAAATAAGGCACCAGCTTGTTACGAATAAAATTTAATATGCTGAAATTTCATGACCAATCTTAAAAATAAATTTCCAAATATAAACTGATTTCTTTCTTTTTATTTAAATTCTCCTTTATATATATATATATATATATATATATATATATATATATATATATATATATATATATATTACCGGTTGTTGTATGACTATTAAAAGATTATCATTAATGTTAGTCTGTTTGGGAACTTGGTAAACTTAGACTAGATACCTAATGTTAATGTTGCCCAGTAATCCACGGTTAACTTCCCCAGACAGATCACAGCTTTTAACCCGGTTTCATTGTCCATCAGTACCGATTTCATCACACCAAATGAAAGTAGCTAAGTTACACATGGCGACCCTGTTCTGTGATTCCGCTAGACTCTGGAATCTCTGAAACGTTAGATTGCGAGCGTGTTATAATCTTAATTTTTTTTCCCTACAGCGCTCAAACAACTTCTGCGTTGTTCTGAGCAGACTTTCAAAAGATTCACGGCGTTGTTGATCGGCGTTGCGTTGTTTGACTTGTTTTGTTTTTTATGTGTGTGTGTTTTATATGTGTGTGTGTTTTTTGTTCTCGCTTGTACATTGCACTGTTTCGATCAAAGATAAAAATTTGTTTTGCGTGTGAAAAAGTGCGTACTAGGTTGGGTATCTTTCGTGTGACTGTCGTTATTTTTGGGGGACACATTTATTTTGATTAGTGTGTCGCGTACCGGGTATAAATTGCACTTATGCAGACACGTAACCAAGCTAAAAGTAAGTGGTCCGACAACTTAAGCAACATGGACCAAGGGGATAATTTGATTTCGAATGTTAATGCGTCGGGCAGTTCCGAAAATACAATGGGAAACACTTCAGACGAAATGCAAAACAGGACAAACAGGCTCACAGCAGAGCCAGAAATAAATTTGCCTCCTACTAACCAAATTGATTTGGCAGAACTCATGAAAGCCTTATTGCAACAAAATAAAGAATCATCTGAAAAATCTATCCGAGAGCTAGGCGAACAAATGACACAGAAATCTGAAAAATCGATCTGCGAGCTAGGCGAACGAATAGACAAAAAACTAATCCAGCAGACAAATAAAGTCGACAAGTCGATGCAGAGAGTGTCCGATGATATCTCACAAAGAATAAACAATCTGGCAAGTGAAATAAAAAGTGATATTATGAAAGAATTAGGCCGTACATTTGAACAAATCGATGGTCGTCTGCAAGCCTTAGAACAGAGCAAGCGGAGTCGCGAGGTAGAATCGAAAGAGAGCGAAGAACAGCTACTTAGGAATTTCCAAGCGCTGAGAGAAGAATGCCAAAGGGAGCACCAGCAGGTACTCTCGAGGGTCCAAGACGCGGAAACGCATTGTCCCACGGCCGTTAGCAACACAATAGCGGACAACAGTTTAGCGATCCACACGTTGGAACAGCAAGTAGAACGATTGAAGCAGACTGGGGCGGAGGACAAGAGACAAATAGATGATAAGATTGCGGCATTATCGGACATTGTAGGCACGATAAAGCTGACGGAAAGCGAGAACAATACTACACCGGTAGCGGCCGCAGAGACCGAAGAAGTGCGTTCGCTTCTGAGATTTCAGAAGGGACAGTTCGAAGTGAACAGGCGGCACAATGCTGTAACAGGCGGATTACAAGAACGCGTGGCGCATCTAGAAAACCGCATGGCGTGTGATTCCGAACTCGCCAATAGCACCAAAAATAGCCGTACGAACAGTGCAGAGGGACTCCGGCCACGAGGGAGATTTTGACGACAGGGAAGAATGTATTTTGAGGGGCAGACATGAGACGAATAGAAACATACAAGGGTCTCGCCAGGAGGAAATGCGGGGATTTGATTTCAAACATTTCCTTACGGTGAGAAAGTTTGAGATATTCCGAAATTCGCAAAAAGGAATACATCCACGAGCATGACTCGAGCAATTTGAGTTCTGTCTTCCTCCCGACTGGGCAAGTTCACATAAGATAGAATATATGTGTGGCTATTTGGAAGGCGAACCGGCGAGTCGCATGAGGTCGGCAGCGCATCACTGCAACTCCACTCGGGAGTTTCGACAAGCCTTTCTCTCCGCCTATTGGTCGGAAGCGGCACAAGATAGGGTCAAACATGGCATAATTATGCTGCCAAATTTGAACCAGTCTGGTTTCGGCAGCCCTGCACGCCTATTCGACCACATGCTGCAGGCAAATCAATTTTTATACGACCCATACGGGCCTGCGGAACTAATTAGGATATGCATCACCAAATTGCCGATGCACTTGCGGCACGTCATTCTTGCGGGACGATGCAAAGAGGACGTAGAAACGTTTAAAACACTTCTCCAAGAGTTGGAATATAATACAGCAGAATGCCCGCCTAATCAGGCACAAAGTTATTACGGGGCACAGCAGCGCGATCGCAGTCGTGGCCGTCGTACTAATCAACGGCGTGACTGGTCGTCGCGACGCGAACGGAACAATAATCGGGACAGGCCGTATAGAAACTGGGGTGACAGTCGCGAACACAGGTGGAACAACAGAAATGATCGAGGACGTGGACAGAATCGTGAACGCTACAGGTACGGCAACCAGAATCGGTACTACGATGAATACGGTGGAAATAGGATTGTAGGCGGAGCACCTCATGACGTTGAAATTCGGCCAGCCAACCCTAGACATAATCCAGTAAATGGAAATGAACGAAACCGGCAATGACAAATGATCAGCCCAGAAGGCGCCAAATCGGAACAAATGAGCGAGATGGCAAATGAGTACATAGGATTTATAGAGAGGAGAATGAATTGATTAGTTTAAATTTGTGGCGTATGCATTTTGAATATAAAAATTAATGATAAAGATGTTTCTATGTGATTGATTGAAGTGATGTTTTAACTTTTTTTCTTTCCTTGTGCAATTAGGATTTAGTTTGATTCAAACGTGAAGATAAAAGGTTTCTTTGTGAACGAGTAAAATGCTGTTTATGTTTTTTTTTGTGTCAATTGAAAAGAGTCGCTCCTGAGAGAAGCAAGATCGTTGCTGAATTAGTGCAAAAACTCAGGGGAATATCCGATCTGTGGGTATTATGGGTCTGGCAAACCCAGGTCCCCAGCTGTTAGTAGCCTTGTTTCCGATTTTCTGCTTTCAGTGCTACTATCTATCTATTACTATTCTATATCTGTCAGTATAAATGAGGATCTCTTACTATAGTATGCGTGCTGTATGAATATTTTAAGATAGGAGAACTCTGAGAAAGGAATGAATAAGTTTGGAATCTTGAAAACAGGATGTGATAATACGATTGTTTAACCATTGGCTTCCCAATATGCGATGATATGTTAATATTGATGATATATGTCTTTTTTGTTCTTTATAGCTGAGTACGTAAAGTGCTGTCTGTGGATTTCGTAAGTATATTGATTCCCTTCAAGGTGAAAGAATTGTGGTTCGTGTAATTTATGTGGTCCTGAAATATTATTGTGGTAGTCAAATACGAGCAGTTTTCCAGCAAATGGAGAATGGAACGGAAATGTGGATCCTTTTTGTAGTCTTCACTGATGTTGAGCCAGAACCTAAAAAAAAATTATTCTGCGTTAATACTTGTCCTAGAAAAGCGACGTTTATGTGTTTTGCTGATGCTGTGAGCATTACAGCTTACTGTTTTCGCTGGTGCGGGATGCACTGCAGCCTATATGATTTGTACTCAGGAAGTCTCCCTCTTGAAGGTAGAGGATGATTAAATAATTTTGATTATGGGAACGAAGGAAAGCTTGGTTTAAGGTAATAAGGATGAAGCAAAACATTTGTCATTTAAACTACAGGAGGATTCGAAACTTTTGTGTCTGTTGGAAGTTCAATATGTTAAGATGAAACTGTTTTACAGAATAGAGGTGACCACAATTTTTGCCATTCATGAGAAATGAATCCAGAATAACCACCATAGGCGAAATAACTGATTTGGAAGCGAAAGGTAACTTAAAGAAGGAACGAAATCGCAGCAAAATGGGTAAGAAAATGTAGTATAACCTGTATAGTGCAGACATTTTTACCGTTCTCAGAGCCATCTGTGTGATTAATACTTGTGATAACGTAATTTTACATGAAATTCTCTTACTGTCTTATGTGTGAATATATGAGTATGATAAATGTATAATTGCGAGTCTCTTTTCAGGTGTGTCAACTGGTATAAATGTTTTTGCGTGTAAATAACCATTGTTCTTTTTAATGTGTATGTTTAAGGAAAGTCTCCATATTCATTATATGACAAGACATATGCGGCGAGCGTCAAGAAGAGGACGAATTAGAACAATGTTGTAGTGGTATATACACTTTGCTGAAGTAGCATTGAAGTAGCTTGTTGGATTAATTAGTAGTGGATAGAAGTAGAATTATGAGTAACGCATGTTTATGGGTAGTTAGTTTGTAGAATAGACAACAGGTGTGTGTGCGTGTGCGTGTGTGTGTGTGTGTGTGTGTGTGTGTGTGTGTGTGTGTGTGTGTGTGTGTGTGTAAATAACATGTGAACCCTATGCTGTCCTGACCTATACTTGCACAAGGGATAATCCTATTCATTTTAGTGAATTAATAAGTAGCATTTGATTTATTAAAACGTGAGGAACCACATTAGTGATGTGGATTTAAAAATTATATTGTCAGTTCATTTAATTTTAAATTTTTACATTGTTAAGTCATTTCACTTTTATTTTTTTTTCATTGTCAAGTCATTTAAATTTTATTTTATATTGTCGATTCATCTAATTTTTTATAAAAAAAATTAAGTCTCACGTTTGTTCTTAAAAATTGTTTAGACAATACTAAGTGGTATTATGTATGACATTGTGTAATCAAATAACTACGATAAAAAAAAATTCTGTGAATGCAGTTGAGAACGTGAAAGCGAACCGGCTAAACTCTTACGAGACAGCGGGAGCAGCCGGACTAGTTGTAAACTGGCGGGTTTCCCAGCGGAGGACGCTGTAAACCAGGCCACTTCGGGAGCGCGGTCGACCACAAAAGAAGGGCACGCGGCAAACACTTTCCCTTGTACCTGGAGCTAATGGGCGGCCGCCCCGGGCGACCTTTCCTCAAGGTGATGACCTGAGACGGGCGAGCGGTCCACCGCGCGGAAATCCATCTGCTGGCAACGCACCACACGCACGCGACCGTGACCGTGACCGTGACGAGACGGCCGCGGAGAAACAACACAAGGGGCGTGGAGCCTTTTGACAGGTACTGTCCAGAGAAACTTGCAGACGTCAACGACGCCTATCGACATTTCCTGACGGATGCCCACTGTCAAGCGACAGTAAATCATGGTTCGATGTTCTCTGGTCGCTAAGGGTGACACAAAGAAGAGCCATTAAGTGTCATCCTTGCCCAAGAATATCAACCTGGCGTGTCAATCGAGGATACCACACGAATTTGACAACACAAACATGGAACCAAATCGAGATGTACGTGACACAGACCACCAAGAGAAACTTCATGAGAGGGCAGAGACGGCGGGATTGCACGCAACAGATGGACAAAAATCCCTACTGACAGCTGCGGCGACGAACCCCCCCTCCCCCACCCCTTATATTGTGCCTCGGAACAGTAGAACTAGTGAGTGTATCAGTGAACAGTGATTATACGGTTCTTAGTTCAATACATATACGTGTGTTTCTGTCACAGAAACTATGACTCGTGTGTTTTGCAGGGACTCGATTTATTGGTGTTTATTTGACTCTTGTATTTTGCAGGTGTTTTATTTATTGGTGTTTTTTTTATTAGATGTTGACTATTGTACTGTTTTATTGATCAATGTTTGTTCTTGTGATATATTAGATTTGTGTTATTTTGTTTCGTAAATTCATTCATGTGGCATTGCTTCGTTTATCAGTCAGATTGCTATTCATTCTCATTGGACTATGATCGATTAGCCTTTGCATGGGGCATATTTATTGTGGGTAACAAATTATTGTAGTTTCGGTATAATGACACAGTGCTCGTTGTTTGCTAACTAATTGAAATATAGTAGAGTGATTAAATTAGTGCCACATAGTTATATAATTCTAAAAATTATCAGTTTTACAAGATATATAATTTTTTTTGCGATAACCACTTTGTAAAACATGTTTTTTTTTCTTTTATCATTTTTTTTTTGCTTTTGCGGATTGTGCATTCTAATGTTCTGCTTTGTAATACTGATGTTATTTCATGTTCTTTTTTAATTGCAGTGGCACCTTTGCTATTTTCATAAATGTTTGCTTGTTAATAAACAGTCATAAATTTTCCTGTGATCAGTTGGCTCTTGCAATGAGCAAATACTGGTGAATTCCATAAGGGTAACAACCAGAAATTGTTTTCATATTAATGACACAGGAACCATTGTTTTTACTTGCTGACCGAATTAGGTCTGCACTATCTTTTAAATAGGTGTCACAGATTGTGTTCTTTTTTTTGTTTGAAATTAGTAGATTTTAAAGATTTGTAGAAATTATTGTGTTTTAGCAAGTAGCTGGTGACCTTTTGCCTTTCCTTTACACTTTTGGTTTAAGTAGGGTGTGAGAAGCCTGCTTGGGAATGTCCTAGCATGGCCAGAAAATTCCCTGCACAGTCTTTTCCCGGAGTGTTGGGGTTATGAAAGGTCTCTGTTGGATTCCTTTCATGTTTGATTTCTTAAATCTGTTGTCATTTATGGAATAAATTCCTCTTCTAAATTTACTGTGGCGTTTTTGACTATCTGGGAGGAGACTGAGTAGTGGAACGTGTTACTTTTACACGTAAACAAGAACGATCTGTCACACTACTACACTTTAAAACACAGTTTATATGTAATTCATGTCACACAGTCTCATACGGAACCTACATCCGCTTTCTGTTATATACTGTATATGATAAGATACTGTCATCCCCCTTCCCTTCTGTGTGAGAGGATGAATGATCAAATGTGTTTGCAGTTGCATGCTTGAGGGTAGCAGACAAGGCTGTCTGCTAGAGAACAGTAGGACCAACGTCGGAACAGGTAGCTACGCTTTCTTAAAGCAGAGAGGTTTCTATTCTTAGTATGGTCCTGGCCGTCCCTTGTCATGTTGGTATAGGAAGCTGCCCCTCTGGCCCCTTCCGTTTGTCTTTGTGAGCCACCCTCAGGAAGCACGCTCGGCAGTAGGTAGTTGCAGTCTGGCGGTGGCGAGCGTCTGAAATGGTAAGATCTCCAGCTAAGCGCGTGTCTGCTAAGTCCGTAGGACAATGGATTTGTTAAGTTCAGCCTAACTGAGAATTTAATCACCTTTATTTCGGGTTAGCTAAAGTTATCTTAAATTGCAGCGTAGTGTAAGTCTCGTGTGAAGTTCATATTATTTTCCGGTAGTTGCTTTGTTACTACTTTGTGAGTAAAGTGGAACCATGTGTTGATCAGTAACTCTAACTAAGATCAATGTTAAATGCAAATGCTTGTGTGATTATAACGTCTCGTCTTGACAATATTTTGCAATATAGCAACTTTTCTTTACGTTCAACCCACGTGTGGTGTACTTTGTGAGACCAGTACCACGTGCTTATATAACTGTTTGACCCATCAGGTTAACAGTAAGACGTTAGTAACCAGTTCGAGGTTTTTCTTTTGTAATTTGCTTTTCGATCTAATTTATTTTAATTATCAAAATTATTGTGGAGTTATACGCTTTGTGTAAACCAAGTTGACCACGTGAAGCATGTGGTGTAATCATCAAAGTAGCCCTCAGCTATTCTTTTCGCGAAGATTTCACAAAGAGTTAATATGAATTTAGTATACCAGTGTGTGGTAATTACATGACGGACAGGATTGTGCTTCGAACATAATTGCTTTGGGTAAAAATTTGAATCTGTTTGTAGTGGTTAACTTTCTACTTTCTCTTGCATGCGTTTCAACGTTCTTTGTGTGTTTTATGAATGCAGTGTTGTATGCAGACTCCCAATCTTGGCTCTATATTTGATGTGTTCCGTAAGATTTTCACCATCCTAAATAAGGCACCAGCTTGTTACGAATAAAATTTAATATGCTGAAATTTCATGACCAATCTTAAAAATAAATTTCCAAATATAAACTGATTTCTTTCTTTTTATTTAAATTCTCCTTTTTATATATATATATTACCGGTTGTTGTATGACTATTAAAAGATTATCATTAATGTTAGTCTGTTTGGGAATTTGGTAAACCTGGACTAGATACCTGATGAAACAGTTGCTTAGTAATGCAAGATTAACTTCCCCAGACAGATCACAGCTTTCAACCCGCTTTCATTGGCTATTAGCACCGATTTCATCATACCAAATGAAAGTAGATAAGTTACAAGGTAGCTGAGCAATAAGTTGCATCATGTCTGCCCCGGTAACGGCAGATGACGATGGAGTGTAAACGGTACAAATGGAAAATGTAAAAGTGGGGAGAGTAATGTGGATGGAAACTGCCTGCAGGCCGGTGTGCAACGTGATGGGATCGTAGTAAATATCATCCCGGACCAGCAACATAACCCCTCCATGAGCTGGGATACCTACCACAGGGGGTAGGTCAAAACGCACAGAGGTGTAGTGTGCCAAGGCAATTTGATCGCATGGGCGTAGCTTCGTTTCCTGGAGGGCTACGACGAGCGGACGGTGCAAGCGGAGCAGCAACTTCAAGTCCTCTCGGTTGGAGCGAATGCTGCGAATATTCCAGTGAATAAGTGCCATCGTAAGAAGAAAAGGAAGATGAAAGAAGGGGTCACCTCGAAGGCTGCTGAGGGCCTGGCTTCGAGCGAGCACTGCCGCCGCTATCAGTAGGCGGACAGTCAGCGTCCATTGGGTCTATAGGTTCATCGACCATCTTGGGAAGATGGCCGGGAGGGGGAGCTTCCTCCGCCGGTGAACGGCCAGATGTTCGGCTACCAGCGGTGCGGCCAGGCGAAACGGATGACGGCCTGCGGCGGCAACCGTTGGGTGGCGCAGGAGAAGAAATGCGCCGTGGCGGAGAAGGAGAACTGTGCTTCCTATGAGCATTCTTGGAAGGACGTTTGGTGGAAGTACCGGTCGAAGGCTGGGAGGTCGAGGTACGTAGGAAGTCTGCACGGGACGGTTCCTTCTTGAAGGCCCGTGCATCTGACTTCTGGGTCTTCGTCTTAGCAGAAGCTGATGAAGGGGCTGGTGTCTGTGGGGTGATGGGACGAAGAGGAGACGTCGACCGCGCGATCTTAGCACTGGCCGAACGGACGACCGTGGTGCTGAAGGTCAGATCGCATGTCTGGGTTGCCACCTCCCCGGTAGTCCGAGGAGAGGCGAGGACAGTACTGTATTTCCCCGCTGGGAGCAGCGTGGGCTTCCTACTAGCCAATAGCTTGCGAGCAGCCGAGGTGGACACTTTCTCTTTGACCCGAATTTCTTGGATACAGCGTTCTTCCTTATAGACAGGACAGTCGCGGGAGGATGCGGCATGGTCACCCTGACAGTTCACACAACGAGGAGACGGAGGTGGACAGTCACCCTCATGGGCATCCCTGCCACAAGTGACACATTTAGCCGCATTGGAACAAGACTGTCGAGTGTGATTGAAACGCTGACACTGGTAGCAGCGCGTAGGTGTCGGGACATAGGGGCGAACAGAAATAACCTCGTAGCCCGCCTTGATGTGCGATGGCAGCTTAACACTATCGAAGGTCAAGAAAAGTGTCCGGGTCGGTACAAGGTCATTGTTGCCCTTTTTCATGACCCTATGGACAGCCGTCACGCCCTGCTCAGCGAGGAAAGATTGAATCTCCTCGTCAGTCAATCCGTCGAGGGAGCTAGTATAGACTACACCACGAGACGAATTCAAAGTTCGGTGAGCCTCCACCCGGACAGGGAACGTGTACAGGAGTGTGGCCCGAAGCAGTTTTTGTGCCTGAAAGGCGCTCTCAGTTTCGAGTAATAAGGTACCGTTACGCAACCTGGTACAAGATTTGACAGATCCGGCTATGGCATCTACGCCCTTCTGGATAACGAAAGGGTTGACAGAGGAAAAATCCTTTCCGTCCTCAGAGCGAGAAACGACGAGGAACTGTGGGGCAGGCGGTAGTACTTTTGTCACTGGTGGCTGGTCATGTTTCCGTTTTTGGGCAGAAGTCGAGAGAGAGGGAGCGAAACCCATTGCGGAGGAATCCCCCATGATTGCCAGCGTCTCCGATGGCGCGCTCCTTCCTTGTGGGGACCCTCTCAGAGGGCACTCCCGCCTTAGGTGAATGTTTACACCTCAGGTCACACCTCCCGAGAAACAGACGGAGGGACCAATCGGCATGGTCAGAAGGTATCAGCTCAGGTCTCCCTGGGCCTGGCCTTTACCAGGGGGTACGTGCGTGCCTTACATGTCTACCCAGGGCGGGGAATTTCGCGTTACCCCGTCACCGGCTACGCGTGCGAACGCGTGGGTCGGCCTTCAGGCACGCACAGGGAGGAAGGAGGAAGAGGAAAAAGAAGAGAGAGAGGGAGAGAGAGGACAGACTGTCTCAAACGCCGAGGCGGAGACCAGAGAAGACAGGGAGAAGAAGGCAATGAGAAGGCAAGGAGAAGAAGGCACGGTAAAGAGTAAGGAAGACAATGAGGTGGAGAAGAGCAAAGAAAGGAATCAACCAAAGGAAGGAAGAAACGAGAAGCGAAAAAGCAAAATGACCGCAAATAGAGGTCGTGGAACCGTCCGTCTCCGGACGCAGGCGCTAGCGACTCCCTTGAGGGGGGTGGGACTCCTTTTAGTCGCCTCTTACGACAGGCAGGAACACCTCGGGCCTATTCTAATCCCCCCACCCGCAGGGGGGTGGTGTAGAGAGCTTGGAGGATACCAGTCCCTACACAGGTGTTGTAGGCTTTCTCAAGATCGAAAAACACGGCCACATTTTGAGATTTCTAAAGAACACTTCATGACAAGTGACGAGATGCTCTACTGTTGAACGGCATGCTGGAAATCCACACAGTGCAGTGGTCAGTAAATTGCCGGATTCGATCCACCATACTAGCTGGGCATGAATCATACATCCCATCACCTTGCAAACACAGATGATGGGAGAGATGGTGCAGTAGCTGGAAGAAAGGCGTTTGTCCCTGCTGGGCATAGGTTGGATACCATAGTCGCTTCACACCATCAACTGGGAAACGTGCCCTCTGCCTAGATGCATTTGTATGTATGAAGCAGAAAGTGCTTTCCTGCAAGGAGAAGGTGCTGCAACATCAGAATGTGAACTTTATCTGGCCCTGGGGAAGAGGACCGGCATCGAGCATGATCTAGCTCCCTCATAGTAAACGTGGCATTGTAGCACTCAATTCTGAGAAAAGAAGGGACCAGCTGAGCCTCCTGCGCTCGTTACCGACGGAGGAAGGCAGCGTGACAGTGGGATGAGTTTGAATGATGTCCCAAGGCCTTCGAGATAGCAATAGGGGCCATGACGACAAAGTCTGTTATTGTCAAGGCCGGAAATTGGGGAACCGTTGGTGGCTGGGCCATACAACGGAAGACAGAGAGGAACTGTTAAAAAAAAAAGAAAAAAACTAGTGAATGAAATCCAGCAAACTTCTTTGCTGTCCTGAAGAATGCGACGTCACTGCACGCAAATGTTTATAATGAATTCAGTTTGCTTGCCATTGTAGGATTATGGTTAAAATCACCGAGTGCATGTCTCCTCGAGCGAATGACGTCGCAGCACGCCTCAGTGCACCAAGGGATCAGGAGATGACATGGTGAATAGGAAGAGCGAGGAATAGAACGTTCTGCGGCGGTAAGAATAACGTTTGTAAGATATTTCACCTGCCCATCACAACTGGGGAAATGGTGTCGTCGAAGGTCGCCACAGAGGAGTAAAGCCTCCAGTCATCCTTAGTAATCTACTATTTGGGTGTGCACTTAGGTGGGTCAGGAGTCAGCTAACAGGTAGAACACGGGAAATGGTCGTTCGATTATGTGTCAGAGAGAATGGAGCACTCGAGAAGGTGGGGAAGCTGGGCTGTGCAGAAGAGTAGGTTCAAATGTGTATGAAGGAACATGAGTGCTCCTGTGTTAATGGAGAGGTTAAGTTGACCGACAAGGTCGGCCAAGAGGGCACCTTTCGGACAGGTTATGGGACAACCGCAAGGAGGATGGTGCACATTAAAGTCACTGGTCAGCAGAAAGGGGTGAGGTAGCTGCCCAATAAGCTGGAAAAAGTCTCCCCTGCTGACATCAAATGACGGAGGGATGTACACGGTGCAAAGGGAAGATATCAAGTGAGGAAGGAAAAGGAGAACTGCAACACATTGAAAGTGGGTAGTCAGGGAGATGTGTTGACTATGAAAGTCAATGCGGTCGTCGGGTCGAGGGGGGGGGGGGGGCAGAGGAGGTCGTAACAGACAAGAAAAAGTAGCGGTGCAGTCTGCGGCACCCTGTCACGGCTCACGGTTCGGAGTTTGGAGTCTCGAGTCTTCCCTCAGGCATGGGTGTATGTGTTGTCCTTAGCGTGAGTTACTTAAAGCTAGTTTAATTTGTGTGTAAGCCTAGAGTCCGATGACCTTAGCAGTTTGGTCCCACAGAACATAACCTTACCAGACCAGGAAGAAATGCGAGAGCTCAAAGAGATCGTGAGAAAAGCAATTTTGTTTCTTGGTGGCAGAGAACACGCGGATGATGCGATTCTAAAAGCAGCCATAAATTCTCGTTGTTTGATCGGAGGCCATGGACGTTCAATTGAAGGAGAGCTGTAACAAGGAAAGGGGAGGAGGGAAAAATGGAGGTGTGTCACCTTAGCAGCTGCCAAGTCCCAGCCTTCAAAGACAGGGCGCAGAGGCTGAAAGATCCTGCTCCACGAGATCTACAGAGGTGTCAGATTCCCCCTCTGTCGGTCTGCGCAGTCCAAAACAGACAAACGGTTGGCGTTGCACACCGGAGACATGGAGGTCGGCCGACCGAGGATATCATGTGGCGACAGCATTAAAGAGGACCTCCGAACGAATGAAGGAGGTGACAGTAGGATTTCTTTCACTTTATGGAGACTTTCCGGTTGGCAGAGGAAGACTCAGAAATTTTTTGGCTGGAGGGACGTAGGAATTCGTCGCAGGTGTACTACATCTGTCCTTTCCAGCTTTCCAGTAGTGTAGCAGGTGGCGTCACCTCGGGAGACGAATGTTTGACAGCTTGTTGCACAGCTGCAGAGGAGATGGCGATGCTACCATGACACTGGGCGAATTCACAACCGCAGTGATGAATTTGAGGCCACATGTCTGCGTAGCCATGTCCTTCATGGAGCGAGATGTAGCAAGAACACTATTGTAAATGCCAGATGATAAAAGACAGGGTCGCAACTAGCCACTAACTTGCGAGCGACCGGGTGAGGGACTGATTTCTTTGCCCAGATCTCCTGTATAGACAGCTCATCGAGATACACCGGACCATCTCGAGAGCAGGTGGCATGGTCGCCATTGCAGTTGATACAGCGGGGAGAAAGAGGCGTATAATCTCCCTCGTGCAAGTCGCTACCACAGGTTAAACGTTTGGCCGTGTGTCGACAAGGCATTCGACCGTTGTTGAAACGATGACACTGGTAACAGTGCATCGCTTTCAGAATGTGCAGTCGGACTGTGATAACTTCGTAACCTGCCCTTATCTTGGATGGAAAAACCACTCCATCGAAAGTGTGAAAATGAGTGCATGTGGGCAGAATGGTTGCACTACTTTTTTCATCACCCAATGGACGGCAATGACATCCTCGTCAGACAGGTACGTTAGGATTTCTGCTTCAGTCAGACCGTCGACCAGATTGGTGTAAATAACACAATGGGAAGAATTCAGAGTCCTGTGGGCCTCAACAGAAACAGGATGGCTGTGGAAAAGTGAAGTGGCAAGCACTTGTGCTTGGGAATCAGAAATAGTCTCCAAAGGCAAAGTGGCATTGCGTAAACGAGAGCAGTATTTTACAGGGCCAGCAAGTCCATCAACTCCTTTCTGAATAAGAAACGGATTTACCGTCGCAAAGGACTGACCGCCTTCAGTACGTAAAGTCACGAGGAACCATGGTGCAGCTGGGAGGATATTTGAATCAGGAGCTTCAGTCCATTTTCGTTTTGTAGACACTGACTCCAAAGAGGCTGACTGGCTCATTGCGAGAAAATCCCCATGATTGCCAGCATCTCCGATGGTGCATTCCATCCGACTGGGGGTCGCCCATCAGAGGGCCTTAGACGATTGTTCACATCTCAGGTCACACCTCATAGTGCAGTTGAGGTGCAACCCTCAGCGCACAATCGTCCTGTTCAACTTCCATGCCACTTCCCTCTTAACAGTGGTGTGTCGCCCCCTGCTCATAATCCTTGGAGCCAGTGACGCCATACACTACAGTTTATCAAATACTAGTTGTGTCTGTAATTATTTCACACTCTACGACTTACATACCTGAAGACAAACTCTGAACACACGAGGAAATCTCTACGATCCACCACAATCAAATGGAAGGTGAACAATTTTTCCTCTCAGCTCGGTATGCTGACCGACTCCTCTACAGGACCGAAAGTGAATGGGTATCCGACTCCAATAACTCCATCTTTTACTTCGGGTCCTTTCTCTGTATCCCTGCACCCGTTGCTATCCTTTTCAGGCCCTCTTGGCTTCATCCACCTTGCTGAGTGGCCATGTTGGTGGCAGACGTCGGCATCTGCCCCCTAACGGGCTATCCAGCCTCCCGCCGCATCCAAGTCAATTCTGATTGGCCTTCTTAATTAAAACTTCTCCATTCTAAACACATCGATCCTATCGCTATTTTTACTGTTCTTAGTATAACACAATACTGCTTCATTTAAAGGATCTTTCAACTAATTGCCTTTCTTAATGATCTTTCTTTCTTGTCTCGTTTGTTGGTTATCAGCTTAAGTATGCACAGTGTAATGACAGCACACTGACACATCTCACCCTGCTTCAACTGCTCTTAAACATTTCATGTGTTTGGAAACGCTACCACAGACTAAATGAATCGTCGGTATGGCGGCTAGGTAGGAATCTTTTCACCACAAACATATTTCACAAATTTTTCATTGTTGATTTTTGTTTCTTACCGTTTATGCTAATTCTGCTTTTATATCCCCACTAAGCAGAGACTGTATTACTTGCCATCTGATCAAAACATTTGTTACAACAAATTTTCTAACTCTCATAATCTAAGTAGCTTCTAGATCTAATGCTAATAAATGACCTATTGATAGTGTAGCTTCATTATATATGCACTTTTCACTTCTACAATTCCCTTCTATTCACTTTCTCATGCACATCACCACTTTGTGGACATAATTGGGAATGGAGTCTTTTTGTCCAGTTTGAGGTCTGCTATATTGAGCAGATTCAGGGGAAAAACGCCGATTGCTGCATCAAACTAAGGCCCCCTTCTCTTTCCACCCTTCTGAAATGGTCCATGCCAATCCCTACTTGTTGGATCTCTTTCCAAACATTGGCCATTACAATGTCTAAATTTGTTTCCCCATAGTGTCAGACCGCCTCCTATCGTCTTAAACCTTCACCGTTTAGCGCCAACCTTGAATCAGATAACTAGTCTGTAACGACAACTGTACATATAATAATTTTTTTCTTTATGAATTTCGATAAATTAGTGTGAACAATGTTTGATTTCATTTATTTCTCTTTTCGTATCGTGTTAAAGAAACAGTGAGCAACTTTTGTAATGAATATTATTATTTATGTTAGATTTCAAATAATGTGATAATCAAAAGAAAGTGTACTATTGTTAAAACTATTGTAAGATGTGAAAATTGTAATTTAAACACTTGGTCCATACGTAGGTAATGCAGTAGGATATGTGTAGTAGAAAACCTGTGGTGAATACCCTACCTGTAGGGGAGCGGGAAAAGGCGAGCGCGGGAAAGCGCACACTGGGCGCGGTTCGGCACAACGGGCTCAGTAGTCAGTCGGAGGCGAGCAACAGAAATAGTCGGAGTTGTGAATCGGTCAGAGGAACACGTACTGTACCGAGGCGGCTACCCAGGAAAAGTGAATTCCATTGAGCCTCGGATGCACCGATTCCGGCGACTACTTGGCATGGCTATATTCTGAGGCACAAAGTTGGAAAGTGCCAATGTAGTGTGAGCCTTAGCCGTGCTTGTATGTGTGCCATGCTGCCCGCTATCTCGCTGCCCGCCAACCGCCGCACCGACTTGCACAGGTCAAACATTTATTTCATCTTTAGGAGTGTATCTGTGTGGACCAGTGTCAAAATGTTTCTTACTGTTCAATAATAACGTGACTTTTACCAGAATTGCTTTAGCCATGACTTATCCTGATCACTGACCTAGACAGGATCCTTACCTCGTATTGTGCAACCCGAGTATCCTGAACTGAAAGCTTAAAAATCAGTGTTAATAAGAATTATCAGTAGATCAATCTATGTTATAAAGAAGTTTTAAAAAGTCTGTGTGTTATTGTAAATGTTGGTAAAGAACAAAAGTATGACTAAATTGGAAGAGAGTTGTTTGAATTGAGTTAGCGATGCTATTTAATTAATTTGAGACAGAACTAATGACAGTTAAATTATTCAGAAGTAAGACAAAGGAGTAGTTATTCATAGATTGATAATTTTGAGTGTTAATTTGCTTTCAGTACTTAACAGTTTCAGTATAACGACCATAACAGTTTCAGGCCCCCCCCTCCCCCTTCTCTTGTCCATTCTTTCAAACCTTGAAATGTGTTGATCAGATTTGACCAGTAAAGTTAAGTTCTAGGTTAATCCTAAGTGTATTAGTGTTGTTTTCCAATGTTAATAGTGACATTGTATGTGTGCTTTCAAAACTGCTTATTCTAGGAAAATCTATGCCCGATTTCAGTCTGATCAATATACAGAATGCAATTCGTAGTAATCATTGCTGTGTGGTGTTGTGTGAATTTAGCTCGTCCAAATTAGTAGAAAACAAAAAGAGAAAACTTTAGTTTAGTGGATTTTTCTGGTGCCAAACTTTGCCGTATAACGCATCTTCACTACGGGTTACTATGCTTGTACATGCACCCAACTGTACAAGGAAAAACTCACTCATTGCCTAAGTAGGCTGGCGACCGAATTATTAATTAACGGTAGCATCTACTGTGTGTACTTCTTGTCCTGCGAAAGAGTAATTATACTTTACATTTGCTTGATGCATCACTGTAGTTATTGACTGAATACAAGTCCGATCTTGCTTCTATTAGGTACACGCGGTCAAATTATGTACTAAAATCCTTGTTTGTAAGGTGAAGCCCGTGAACTTATTACAGTACAGGCTTTATACAGCTAACGTACGTCCGATTAAGGGCGGTAGCGTTACAAGTCTAAACTTATTTGGTAATCTGGGCCTTAATGCTCAATTTACTCCACACCTGTAAAATGTTGGAAACTTTTTTGTACATCATCCATACATCCACACACATAAATTCAAGCATTTCGTTACCATTTCTTAAGGTATATTACGGTTGTCCTAATTGCTGCACAACACACCTTTCGGACCATATAACTCTTCTTTCCCTTGTATTTCTAAATATATATATCCTGTTTTAGCTTATTTATTCTTATGCTGGCAGTCATGGCTGCTCAGTCTTTGTTAACACATATGGTAACTCTGAAGGTCTACTTCTTTTAACTTGCAAATTTTTCTCTTCTCTTGTGCTCAAGGCACAACAGTCCAATTCACATTGGTTATTGTTAAGCTGTTTAATTTCGTCTGGCCCATTATCAAGCCCAACTTTTGTTATATACTTTGCTTCATACTGTACTAGATATCTGTAGCATTTTTATCACTAAATTGAAAACAATTACATTGTGTTCACTTTAGCAACACCGCCTCATACTTCAGCGTTCACATCTTTCTTACGCCATTACAAAACTTTCAACAACTTAACCTTAGCACTTATTCATTCGTTCAGTTCCGGTGTTTACGCTACTCGTTTACTGGGTTAGCCAATTATATAATTCTGTACTTTGACATTCCGAGATAACTCTTCATTCCATATGTCCTTCCTGGGAAGTTTCGTTGACGTTTTTCAGTACCAATCTTTAGTTCACGGAATTGACTCTCATCAGCCTGTTTTCTTATTTTGGTCTCAAATGTAGATCGATGACGCATTGAGAAATGTCTTCCATTTCTATGATCAAAAGAGAGATAATAGACCACAGAAGAGACTAGGACCAGAAGGTTAGAATGGCTCCAGATAGCTGAAGTACACACAGTTGCAATGCTATGAAGTTTCTCGAACAGTGAGAGGCACCCTACACTTTTTTCCCCTACTAGGACAACTTATCGTCTACTCTACTCAATGTCTCTCTCTCTCACTTTCATCTTTCCACAATATGATTTCAGTACTGTAATGTCCACATAGCTCTTCTGCTGCTCTTTAAACTCTCAAGAGATTGAACTTTATATTTTTCAGTTCTTTTTCGTGATTATTTTTGGCCGTTTGTATTATATTCAGGAGTTCCCTTAACTGGCTCACTATTGTGATAAGATTCCTTCAATATACATTTTCACCGAACATAATTCACAATTGACCTCACAATGATATACATTTAAAAAATCTGTGCCAACCATCTGGCTTACACTGAGCATAGTAATTATGAGGAATGTGTTATCCGCTAATTCATCCAGAATTGGCGTAAATAATGTCAGTTCATGATGAACAGTCTTGGACATTTTTATTATAGCACCTAAAATTTTTATGTCGGAGGCTGGCCCTTCTCAAAGCTAAAGTAGCTCATTATCTAACATTAACTGATGTTCGTTTTCGGAATCTTTCTCGAACAAAAACTTAAATGTAACATCACTTTCTATTATTGGCACTACCTTACCTGTTTTTCCTGCTGGTGCTAATTTTCTCATTCATTCTTTGTAAATATTTTCGTTCTTGCCTGTTGGAACACGTGATTTTTAAACCGTAAATCTCAAACATGCTGACTCATTGAACCTTTATTGTTTCCTCTTTTCTGTATCATTGGTGTTTGCTCTGCAAACAGCCTCGCGATTCTGAACACATCAAAGCCTCCAGACCCTTGTATTTCTTCAGCGTCTCTAGCATACCCCTTGTATTGGCCACGTCTGCTACCGTTTCACGCGCTTTCTAATTTGTTTCACGACAATCCACGTCAAGGTTACTTCCTTTTCCGAAGACTGCTAATTGTGCTGGTGGACTGGCTGTTCGGCCTACTATTCCCCAAACCGTGGCTGCATCTCGCCGCCAAGGTCGTGTGTGGCCGCTGCTGGCCGAACTATGAACTCTCGCATTCCGTACTGATTCCCTGCCAAATTTTCATTACATAATGGGACCTCAGAACGCTCTGCCACTTGTCGATCCCGCATGGAGACACTATTTAGCTTAAAGTGTCATCACGAACATGCTGACTACCATTTCCCAATTCTTCCCCATGCAGTAAAACATTCTGTCGACAGTTACACACGCTACGCGAGAGCCTTGTGTCACACATAAGCTGGGCGTCCTCTCATCATGGCGACATGTTACCTGAGTGCTGTCTCTTCCATGCAGATGTTCGACCCACTATAGGAAACTCACGCTGATGTCCCCAGATGTAGCTCCCAACGTTCGTTCTGTGCCTGTGGCGAACAATTAAGTAGCCATAATGCAATAATTCTATTTTATTCGCTTTCACCAAATTTTTCAGTATTCGCTCAAAGTACTGCGATCTGCTTGATATCTGCTGCCGCTCCAGACATCCACTAGCAACTCCCTTTGAATTTTTCTACACCTAGAGTCTTGAAAAAACTCGTTCATAAATAGGCGTCGCAAGTGGGACGAACAATGATGTCGTGCACCTGAAACATAAGATTTTATGTGATGAGCGACTAGTAAATTGCAGACACATAATATATTTTTCTTTCTCACTGTTTTTAGTGACCTTCTCAACAATCACTCACCTACCTAACTGGCAAATTTTTCCAGTTAAGTATTAGCATTATTTACGTGATAAGGAGAATTTGAGTGTCAGGCAGTAGGAATGACAAGACAGCAGACAGCCTACCTGCACACGCGGATGTTGTGACAGCATGTAAACAACAGCTTCTGCGATGTCTTCCGATTCCAGACAGTTAAATTTGTCGAATATTTCTGAAGACCACTTTTCTTTTCCGTCAAGGATTTCAGTCCTCACAAGCGCAGGAGAAACAGACTGTGGGAAGAGAAGCATTCATAATTATTTCATTGTGAGTTTCTTCAACTTATCAGAAAAGGGGCAGCAATGTACAAATAAGTACTTCGATTAAAATAACTTTGTGAGTGACGTTCAATTGAGCCAGCCAGCAGCCAACTTCAGTTCTTTTTCGAGCGATAAGTGCTCCTTGTATTGCGTGTTTTACAAGTACAGGCAGACGACTTTGTAAGGCGTATAGCAGCACGACAGTAAAACTGTCTCCTGCCTTTGCAACTGGAGTCAAAGCTGTTTTATTGAAACTACGGGAATAATAAACTGCCACGATAGGTAAACAGACAAAACTTTATGAACTCTCAATCATAACACTATTATAGTATTCATATAATTACAGGGAACTTCACAGAAAACTTAAATAATTCGAGAAAAAACTGATTGCATCCTGTTCAATCTGACAGTAGCAGAGCAGTGCAGTAATTATTTATGAACATTTCAAAAAGAAGACTAAAGCCCAAAAGAGTCGGTTGACTTACAGGAAATCCCAATTACTGTGAAGCATCTCCACTCACCCCAACGCGAATTTTGTTCTTTCTGGCGACCAGGTCCTTTCTCAGTCCTTCAAGGAGTACCCTCACCGCGTGCTTGCTGGCACTATACATAGCTCCATCACTGGCAATCGGCGGGAGGTGGCCCCCAATGCTGAAAAGAAAAAATAAATACCTAGTGTTATGGTCTAAGACAGACCTATCATGACACAAAAATCAGTGTGGACATTTCTCGATATGCCTGCTTATTTCACTGAGCAATGCACGTAACAATGTACAAAACAGCTTCATAACGTGCTCACGTAAGTTCCATAAAAGCTAATATTGCATTGTATTCCAAGTACAGAGCGTAGTGAGCTAATGAAGAAGCATAATAAGTAAAAAAAAAAAAAAAGAAATGCTTACGTCTTTCTACATTACATTAGAAACATGATGTGCTAGAAATACACAGACACTCACGACCTCAACGCCGCTGTGTGTTTTTATTAAAATGACATGAAACATAGCTAGGAAACTATAACCACATATTACATTGCAATAAGTTAGAAGCATGTATTATCTGAGATAGTCTCAAAGTTTCCTTCATTTAACGAGTATAAAATGCATGTGTTTATGTTGATATGAGAACGCTACGAAGCACGCTATCAGAGTACTGGCCCACATTAAGACTCTTGACAATTCAAGTAAAAGTTCAGTATCTGCTAAAAACATTGGAAGTGGGGAAGAAGTTAGTAATTGCAGTAAATGTGAATAATTGAGCGATATGTGAGGCCACTTACGTCATTTAAGATTCAGACTGAGAAAGGTCGTTACTACATTACACGAGTCATATTCCGGCATGGGGAAGCATCTGAGTTGTAGAAAGAAGTGCATGAAATACAGTTTGTCTAAATACAATATGATGAAATGATATCATCAATAGTTTAGTACTACAGTGCATATGGTAACTTATGTTAGCCTTGTACATTAATTTAAAAAAGATAGATAAATGATTATTTGCTCCTCTTTCTTTTTCTCAGTCTCAAGCGCCTCTTCAGGAACACATTTTTTACGCCCAATCAATTTTATGATCTGAATACCCATTTTTTCGGAACATTATTCCAGATGTTGTTATTCTTCGGAGACGCTTTCATTATCTGAGAGTGTTCGAGCTGTATGGAGCGGAGTCTTTAATACTTCTTCTCTGTATGATGGGTCTTAATGGCTCATGGAGCAGAGATGTGCAATGCCACCTGAGGTTCGAGCCTCGAATATAATCATCAAAACATATTCGGTGTGACCAGTATCGTCGCGCTAACGCCGAGTTTCTGCAATAGCAGAATTAAAGAGTGTGTCGAATAATATGCTAGAAGATTTCAATTAAAACAATGCCTGGAGTCCGGTAGTGACGTTATGAAGATCTCAATGGCCACGACATCCACCAGGAGTTGCAAAACACTGAGAGAATATGAGTTTCACGCATGGCGGTAAAAATAAGGGGAGTTGTCATGACGTCAAAACTTGGTGACCTCTGCCATCTTAGTTGCCCCAGAACGTTACCTCCAGATGTTTTGACTGACTAGAGTCGTGGTAGTTGTTTGATCAATAACGCTAGCTTGCGTCGTTTATGAGAGTTCTACTCGATCTGGCAAAAGTGTAAAGGGATTACAGTTCATAGGTCTTTTGTTGGAACGTATTTGGTTATATTTACAAAATTCCCATTTCACAATAGAAAGCAAATGAATGTTGAATGAATAAAATGATAGCTGCAGGCAGGAATATACTTCATTGGTTAAAATATTAGGAAGTGGAAGATACATCTGGTAATCCGTACAGACTTCAAACGTTCGGAAAGTTCACTCTCGTAAAACTGCCTGGTTTACTATTATGCAAACCCTAGTTAATTTTAATTCGTTGGATGTTGTTTCCGCTTATTCAGAGTTACTATCTGAGTTACATACGTCTCGTTTACAAGTCAAGATTAAAACAGTCAGCTCTATATTTGCCTCACAATAAACATGTGGCAATTCTGGGCTGCCCAAATTTTATGCTGTAGTCGGTCAATATTGTCCGTATGACAGGGTTTGGAGGACTTTTTCCTGCATGTAACAGGCGTGACTTTCAAATGTTATCTTGTTCTTGCAAATATATGTTTTCTATCTCGAATGGTAGAATGTGATTTGCGGCCTCTCAGTGTGTGTATATGTAGATGCACTTTACGTAAGCTTTCCCTGTACACTTAGCGTAACAACATGTTTTCCTCTGGCCACCACATGCGCTTTCGCTGTGGTACCCAGCACCATTTTCAGCGTAATAAAAGGTCTGTATGTGATGCCATGCCATGTTAAAAATGCTAATCGATATACCTGAACTTCCTGTATTTGTCCAACTGCTAATACGTCCCTTATAGACACGAGACAGAATCATGACGTGTAGCTTCATCCGGAATTTTTCGTTGTTTACTTCGCATCACAGGATTTACACTGATAAGTACAGTTAGGTCAGTTATGTGTATCATAGGAAGACAACTTACTGAACTGCTTGATTAATCTATTCCCTTCTATAAACGGAATATTCCGAAAACATCTCAGTCGTAAGTACTTACATCGTCACCTACAACATCGCTCGTGGGCCGTCATCTTTTTGAAGAATCAGAAATACACCACAACACTTTTTTCATTGATCTTCTATTCTGCACAGCATTGGAGTGTTCAACATTATTCTCCGATATTTCTGATGCCTTCATATCACTAAAGAAATAACTTTATGCACTATCTCGGCATCAGTAACACATGTGGTAACAGTAACACATGCAAGTTTCTGCTCACCTAACCAAGAAAATGCCATTTACCAGCATACTTTAGATGCAAGATGAATGCGCAATTTTATATCGGTCTTTGCTTTATTATTAGACAATGTAACAGTCAGAACTTCGATTGCAATGTGACTAAACTGGCAAGTGTTATCGTAAAGCGAGTATCTTCATTTTTTTTGTTTTTGAGTCATCAGTCTTTTGACTGGTTTGACGCGGACCGCCACGAATTCCTCTCAGAGCAGCGCCTGCAACATAAGTCTTTAATTGTTTGCTGGATGTATTCCAATCTCTGTTTTTCTACCTTCTACAGCTCCCTCCAGTACGATGGAAGTTATTTCTTAGTGTCTTAGCAGGTTCCTACCATCCTGTCGTCTCTTGTTGTCAATGGCTTCCATTCCTCGCTGATTCTCCATATAACCTCCTCATTCCTCACCTTATGAGTTCACCTGATTTTAAACATTCTTCTGTAGCACCACATTTCAAATGCTTCTATCGTCTTCTTTTCTGGGTTTCCATCCAGTCCATGTTTCACTACCATACAATGCCATGCTCAAAACGTACATTCTCAGAAACTTCTTCCTGAAATTGAAGTCTATGTTCGACATTATTAGAATTCTATTGGCCGGGAATGCCCTCTTTTGCAATACTAGTCCGCTTGTGATGCCGAATGTCCTCCTCGCCCTCCCCATCGTGGCGTATTTTGCTACCAAGGTAGTAAAATCCCTTAACTTCTTCTACTTCGTGCCCATCAATCCTGATAAGTTTCTCGCTGTTCTAATTTCTGCTACTTCTAGTTACTTTCGCCCTTCTTCGATTTACCTGTAATCCATACTTTGTACTCATTAAACTTTTCATTCCATTCAGCACATTCCGTAATGCTTCTTCACTTTCACTGAGGATATCAATGTCATCAGAGAATCTTATTGATATCCTTTCACGTGAAATTTTAATTTCTCGCTTTTACTTTACTTTTCTTTCCTTCGTTGATTCGTCGATGTATAGATTGAACAGTAGAGGTGAAAGACTACATCATTCTCTTACACCCTTTGTAATCTGAGCGCTTCGTTCTTCGTCTTCCACTCTTATTATTCTATTTTGATTTTCGTATATGTTGTGTATTAACCATCTTTCCCTACAGCTTACACCTATTTTTCTCAGAATTTCGAATATTTTGCACCATTTTAAATTGTCGAACGCTTCTCCAAGGTCGACAAATTATATGAGCCTGTATCGATTTTTCTTCAGTCTTGCTTCCATTATCCATCCCAACGTCGGAATTGCCTGTCTGGTACCTTTACTTTTCCTAAAGCCAAATTGATTATCATCTAACACATCCTCAATTTTCTTTTGCATTCTTCTGTGTATTATTCTGGTCATCAACTTTGATGCACGTGCTGTTAATCTCAATGTGCGGCAGTTCTCGCACTTGTCGGCTCATGTTACTTTCTGAGCTTTGTGGATGATGTTTCTCCAGAAGTCAGACAATACATCGCCAGACCCATACATTCCAAACACCGACGTGAATTGTCATTTTATTGCAATTTTTTTAGTTTAGAAATTCTGATAGAATGTTGTCTACCCCTTCCACCTTATTCTAATACTGGATCCCCTGTCTCTTCTAAATCGACTCGTGTTTCTTCTTCTATGACATCAGACAAATCTTCCCCTTCAAAGGGGCCTTCAAGGTACTCCTCCCCCCTATCTGCTCTCTCCTCTGCATTTAACACTGGAACTTCCATTGCACTCTTAATGTTGCCTCCCTTGCTCTTAATTTCATCGAAGGTTCTTTTAACTTTTCTGTTGAGTCAGTCCTTCCGACAATAATTTCATTTTTGATTTCTTCAAATTATTCCTGCAGCCTTATCGCTTTAGCTTCCCTACACCTATTTATTTCGTTTCTCAGCGACTCTTATTTCTGTATTCTTGTTTTCTCCAGAACATTTTTGTACTTTCTTTCATCGATCAACTGAAGTATATCGTGTGTTACCCATGGTTTCTTCACAGTTACCTTCTTTATACCTATGTTTTTCTCTCCACTTTATGTGATTGGCCTTTTTAGAGATATCCATTCCTCTTTAACTGTATTGTCTACTGAGCTACACCTTATTTCAGTGTCTATAGCTTTAAGAGAACATAAAGCTTATCACCTCATTTCGTAGTACTATCATATCCCAACGCTTTGCGCACTCATTTTTCCTGACCAATCTCTTTAACCTGAGCCCACTCTTCATCAGTACTGAACTGGGATCTGACTCTATATCTGCTCCTGGGTATGCCTTAAAATCCTGTATCTGATTCCGGAATTTCTGTGTAACCTTGATTTGATCTAAGTGATATCCTTATGTATCTCCCGACCTTTTCCAAGCATACCTCCCCTTGTGATTCTTGATTAGAGTATTTGCTCTTATTAGCTGCTATTTATTGCAGAACTCAGTCTTTCTCCTCTTTCATTCTTAATACAAAGCCCACATTCTCCCGTAACCGTTTCTTCTACCCCTTCCCTTAAAACCGCATTTCAATTCTCCGTTAGTGTTAGATTTTCATCTCCCGTCACGTTCTGAATTAACCGTTGAATATTCTCAAATACTTTCTCTAATCTCTTCATCTTTTGCTTGAGACGTCGGCATGTATACCAGAACCATTGTTCACGGTATTCGTTTGCTGTCGATTCTGATGAGAGTAACTCACTCTCTGTCCTACCTTCCCATTCATAACAAATCCTACTCCCGTTATGCCATTTTCTGCTGCTGTTGATATTACCCAATACTCATCTTACCAGAAATCCTTGTCTTCTTTCCATTTCACTTACGGCATTATAGAATGAAACAAAAACAGAAGAAAACAGCTGTAAGTGGAAAATGCATCATCATCATTTATGGTTTTTTCTGAAGAGTACATTGTAGCAAACTTGATCACAGGTATGATTTATGGGTGACTAAAATTAAAGCGGTTGTTTCATGTCATTCTAGTATTAATACTGCTATATCTCAAAGCTCGATGTCGGCTTATTTAATTCGAAAACCTCAAAATGAAACTCAAAAAGAAAACCGAAGAAGTTATTTCTGAAAAACTGACACACAAAGGTACTGGCAAGAAGTAATATAGAAATGAAGCAATTAAGCTATTGTTAAAAACTTACAATAGTTTAGTGTGAAAATAAAATGTAAAATTTCCCGCTATCAATTAAATCTTTATTAAAATGGATGTGAAACAGCTGTTTAAGAAGCATGTACGTGTTACAGAGGTTAGGCCATCGTTACCAAGAAAATTAATCACATAGGGCTAGTTGTTGAAGCAAAATATAAAATTTTACAGGGTCTAGGCAACTGAGACCACTCCTTTGTTTACAGTTGCTTTTTTCACTAATTAATATATGAGGTATTATTTTAAAAGCTCTTTAATAGCACCATAACTGTCTACTGGTGACATTTTGTTGCAAATTGCTAGAACTTGTTTTCGAAAATGAACGTATCATGTTTTGCTTTTATTGGCCGCACGATGAATGACAATTGATAGTCAAGATTTCACTGCGAGAATGTGAGTAAACTGCGACGACACTGACACACTGACAGTGTAACAGAACAAGAACGTAGTTCCGCTTTGTGGTATACCTCTGTACAATTCTGCTCCTTCGACATTTCAAGAATATTTTGATTTGTTGTCATCCACAAGTCAGGATATCATGTCTTTATTACTTCTTTCGTCATTGCAAATATCTGTCGGCTGGCAAAGAAAGCATTGGTAAAGCGTTTGCAAACGTGAGTAGTGCATATGACCTGAATGTTGAAAATGTAACAAGTAAGAATCAGTTCCAGTAAGCAAAGAAGTTTTAGGAGTTCTAGCCTCATCAGCTATCGGCGCATATAGAGTAAAAGAGTATTTAAATTCCAGAATGAGATTTTCACTCTGCAGCGGAGTGTGCGCTGACATGAAACTTCCTGGCAGATTAAAACTGTGTGCCCGACCGAGACTCGAAATCGGGACCTTTGCCTGCCGCGGGCAAGTGCTCTACCATTTTTTCCCTTCCATCTTTTTTTGAACCGCTTCTTTTTTTATTTTTATTTTTTTTATTTTTTTTTTAAAGTTCCATTTTTTGTTTTTTTATTTTATTTATTTACTTTTTTGCGGGCAGGTGCTCTACCAACTTCCCTTTTTTACTTTTTTTTTAAGTTGCAGGTAAGGAGAAAACAAATAAAAACCTCTTGTGTATGAAAATAAAAGACGACGTTCTTCATAAAATAACACAATATCCTTAGAAAACGTAAAACATAAAAGGTAGCTATATTTCCGCAACGGCCTTTTTTTATTTATTTTTTAATTGTTAACATAAATGTGTATAGATTCTCACCATCAGCAGCAACCCATTTTTTTATGTTTTTTTTTGGGGGGGGGGGTGGGGGAGCACAGGATAAAGAAAACAAATAGGTTGCAGATAGAGAGCTATGCCTGAAAAGCTTAAACATGTGTAAGGAAAAAAAAACTTAGAAGAGGAGGAGAAAATAGAAGTGAAATAAAATAGGAATACTTTTCTCGCCATGCTCCACTTTGTCGCGCCATCAGAACAAAATGCATTCTATTATTGACCATTAAAGGGGAACGTGGGATCGTCCATTCTTGGCTGGCACTGTTCTTTGAGATTCCAGCTTTGAGGCGGGTTGGTGAAAATACTCTGTAAATAGTTCGCGAAAGTGGCCCGATAGTGTCGATGTCGGCGAAGGGTGTGGTGATGTACTTGGAGGCGTGTCCAAAAGTCCGCCGGATCGACGATGTCGTCCCGGAAGAGGTAGTTGACAGCCATGCCACTGATCCATGTGATGGCGTGCCACTTAGCCGATGGGAAGTAGGTCGTGTCGGGATATATCATCATGGTAGGAGAAACATGATGTGGTGGTACTCGGAGGTAGAAAGCCACAATCTTCTGTACGAGGGTCCAGACGGCTGCTGATGGCCCACACTCAAAACGATGTAAATCTGTATCTTCGACATTGCACTTGAGGCACAGGGGTGAGTCCACCAGTGCGATGCGATGCAGTTTCTGTCTTGTAGTATACTTGCCGTTGACGAGAAGGTACCACATAGAGGTGGTGTCAGTGGTGTGATATGGTTGGTGGATCGTTTTCCAATCTGTAGGCCATGAAACCTTTGGGTGACGTGTTTCGACGGGGTTGCGGGATGGAGACTTTCGGAGAAGGCAATAGATGTCGCGGGTGGTCGTCTTCCTGGTCCTGGGGAGCTCGGTGCCTATGTAGCTGTACTCCAAAAAGAAACGGCCGATATGTGACATCGGAGGTGGGATGTGTGCCAGAGACGTCGGTGGGCGTCTCGCAGGTGCGAGCTCGGTGGTCAACATTCCAGTAAAAGTAACATTTTGGCTTTTACATAACAGAAGCATAGTATTGGTGTAAAGTGCCGTAGTCCTGGCTCTCACATTAACCAGATCGAGGCCACCATCCCGCTTTGGTAAGGTGAGAGCTTCATACTGGACTTTGAAGATGTGTCCAGAATAAATAAAATAGCCGAAAGCCGCCTGTAATCTGGCCGCCATTGTCGCAGTGATGGCAGAATCTGCGCTATATGGGGTATCCGGGCTGCCAGATGGGTACTGACGAAGGTGACTCTCTGGCACATATTCAGCGGGCGTAGTATGTGATTTTGTATGTTGGCCCGGATGCGTTGTAGTAGCGCCCGAAAATTGATCGCCGAGGTGCGGCGAATGTCTCGCGTGTACACCAATCCGAGACAACGAAGGGTGTCCGCCAGTTGAAATGGGACTACGCTGTCTGCGGGAAGGCCGCGGCCGATCTTCATGGCGCATAATTTTGCCACGTACATAGCGCTCCCTGCCCCTGCACTGTAACGGGTAATCCACTGCAACGCAGCTTGTACGTCGGCCGCTGAACGAACGACGAGGGCCAAGTCGTCCGCGTAGGCTCGGCAGCGGAACATATGATTCCGGAGTGGAATACCTGTCAAACGTCGCCGTAATCCGCAAATGAGTGGTTCCATCGCAATGGCATAAAGCTCCGTCGACAAAGGGCAACCCTACCGTACTGAGCGTTCAATCCGTATAGGTTCTGTAAGTCTGCCGTTGACGAGAAGTCTGGGCGTTGCTCCACGAAGGAGCCGCATAATCACTTGCGTGAACGTCGGGGGAATTGCCATTCGGTCCATCACTGCGTTGAGGAATGCGTGATTGACGCGGTCAAACTCTTGTTTGAAGTCGATGGAGATTAAAGCACCTGGCAGTCGCGAGTGTGTTGCCACAGCGATCACATCTCGATATTCACTGAGGGCTGTCTGTATATTACGATCGGCGCCTAAGGCTGTTTGTTCTTGGGAAACAATGTCTCGTAAGACATGTTTGAGTCGCACTGCTAGAAGGCGTGTGAAAATCTTGAAGTCGGAATTGAGTAACGTGATCGGCCGATAACTGTAGAGTCGTGTTCCTCCTGCGGGTTTCGGGACTGGTACAAGTAAGCCTTCCATGAACATTGATGGCGGGTTCGCCGCGCCGGACAAAAGTTTCCAGTACATGTCCCTCCATCGTGGCAACATCAAATCTTTGAAGGTTCTGTAAAATTCGAGAGGTAAACAATTCCGGGCCGGGAGATCGATTCAGAGACGCTTTGGCTACAGCGCCTTGGACGTCGTCGGTGGTCACTTCAGAAGTCAGGAGGGTTGCAGCTGCTGCGTTTAGAGTACAAAGTGTCTCCTGGGCAACCTCAGCAATGGCTTCTGCACCGGCAGGTACTTCTTGATAGAAAAGTCTATAGTGCGTTATGAATGCATCCGCAGTGGTAGCTTGCGAAGTCAGCCGTCGTCCATGAGGTAGGTCTAAAGTTGTCATTAAAGCCTGTAGGCGTCGACGACCATTTTGAACAATATGATGCATAGAAGGTTCTTCACCGTTAATCCTATCTTGGCTGCGTGCTCGTACAATGGCTCCCTCTAGACGGCATCTGGTCAAGGATAAAATCTTTGCCTTGATGCGTTGAGCTTCTTTTAGACGATCCAGGGATGGAGGATGATCCATGAGTTCACGTAGAGCGCTATAGTAGAAATCAGGTTTGTGGTGATTCCACCTGGCTTGGCTCTGCCATAGTGTATCAATGTGCGTCGAATGGCCGGTTTGGCGCACAGCAACCACCACTGCAGTGTGGTCTCGTAACGCGTAATGCGTTGAACACAGGTGTGCCACGTGTCGGTGACCTGTTGTCGACATTCAGGGTCCCGCAGTAGCGTGACATTGAGTTTCCAAGGTGCTGCACTGCGCCATATAGATTGTCGACGTAGGTTCATGGTACAGATGTAGATGTCATGATCCGAAAAGGCAGACGGCCAACGTTCCGCGTCGAGGAGAACTGATTTCAGAACATCAGAGATGTATGTTCTATCAAGTCAGCTGGCGGAGTGGCTCGTGATGTGTGTATACCCCGGCGGTCGCCGTGTACCACTCGCCAAGTGTCGAGGAGACGAAGGCGGCGGACGAGGAAGCGAAGTTCCGGACATGTGGTGAAATGGGGGTATTGGTCTATGCGCTCGAGAACACAGTTGAAATCTCCAACTACGATGAGATGATCGTATCGGCCGAGGAATAAAGGCATGATATCTTCTGCGTAGAACTGGGAGTGATCCCTCCGTTTATCAGTGCCCGATGGGTCGTAGAGATTTATGATTTTGATTCCTTCAACTGTTATGGCCACCCCTCGCGCCGTTGGGAGGTATGTGACATCGGAAACTGCAATCCCTTCTCGTAGGGGGATGGCTGCGCCTGTGTGTTCCATAGCTGCAGGGGCGGTGTACGTCTCATATCCATAACACCCAGTCCAAGTTGCTGTCCTCAGTTCTTGTATCAGGGCGATGTTGATGTCCGCTGCTCTTAGCGTGTCACGGAGCAGTTGAAGTTTAACGTGGGAGCCGATTAGTATTGATAGTAGCTATTCGGTACGCCTGATGGGAGATCCGTGCTGCCGTGGTGAAGATTGTCGTGGTGGATGCTGGAAGTCCATAGAAGTCGCAGGAGTCGCTGTAGAATACTTCCCCCATTTTAGTGTTGGTCTAACGGAGGAACAGATCTCATTTCCGCATCAGATGGAGGTGGGAAATCCGTGTCATCCACCCATGAAAAATGTCCGACAGTTTTGACATCGGCGAGAGGTGGCAGCGCTGGCCGAATCGGCTCAATTGCGTCGGTGACAACAGGCGTGCTGTGTTCCATGGCTTCTGGGCGCGGGGCTTGCGCACGATCTCTGTTGGACGGTTCACCGTCTGGTGGATGACGCGTCTCCGTGGCAGAGGAGAAAGTGTTATCGTGTTCTCCGTCAGAGTGATGTGCCATCTCTTCGTCCTGCGGAGGTGGCTCAATGGTCGATTCTGACGTCTTGCGGCGTTTTTTTTTTTTTTTTTCGTCGTTTGGGCAACTTCTGCTTTCGGCAATGAGTTCCGGTGTCTGAGGAAGGAAGAGATTCACGTCATTCCGGTACAAAAGCCGCGGGTGCTATGATGCGGTCGTCATTCTCCAGAACACTCTCATTGGTATCCTTGAGATCTTCTAGCGTGGGTGTGTCCGGCTGTTGGACATGTTCACGGGTGACATCGCCGGTGTCAAGGCGCTGGGACGCCTCCAGGTGTATCGGACCAGAGAGACGCTCATGAACGGCGTCTTGTGACGGCTGGACGTGCAGTGTCGCCGCATAGATGACTGGAAGGGTGGTCGTGGATCTGTCGGTGTTCGTATCGTCGTGCCTTAGTTGTGTGATGCGGCGTTGCAGGCATTCATTACGGACGTGGCCTTCTTTGCCACAACCGGAACATGTTCGAGGTTGTCCGTCGTAAATGACCACCGCACGGCAGCCGCCGATAGAAATGTACGATGGAACGTGCCGTTTGAGATCGATTCGGACTTGTCTCACACCATTAAGCACCGGATAAGTCGTAAACTGTGCCCATGTCTCGGCTACGTGGCTCTGGACTTTTCCGAACGGGCTTAGCGCTGCGATGACTTCATCTTCATTCACCTCGAAAGGCAGTTCGAAGACACGGATCGTCCGAAGTCCAAGTCCTGCATGGTCGACATCCACAGGCCCGACGTTTCCGTCGGAGTGCCGAAATTTTAGTCCATGTCGCGTCCTTTGAATAATCTCGTTGCAGGCAGCGTCGGAAGTTATCTTAACATAAACGGCACTGCTAATGATCGATAGGTGTATGCCGATGAGTTCGTCACGCGGGATCTTCACGTCTTCGCGTAGGAAGCGTTCGACGGCCAGTGCCTTGGGTCGTGCGTATTCGTTTGAGAAGGTGAACTTAAGAGTGTTCTTCCTGTAAGAGTTGGCCATTAGAACTTGTTCGACTGAGAAGCGCTGTGACGAGGACGTAAACAAAACACTCCGCGCCCGTAGCGGCGTGGACGGCCGAGCGCGGTGCGCACTGCTGCCCTGCCGAACGCAGACTACCATCTGAGCTACCGAAGCACGACTCACGGCGGGTACTCACAGCTTTACTTCTGCCAGTATCTCGTCCTCTACCTTCCAAATTATACAGAAGCTGTCCTGCGCATAAAGAGAGAAAAGAGAGAAAATTTAGAAGTGAAATCCCAAAGGGAGACCAGAAAACGCCAAAAAGAAAAGGTCAAGAAGGGGTACCAAAACCGTACGTAATACAAAAACCAGCTGGATAGCCAGATCGACATAAGTATGAACACAGAATGGATGGAAGTGGCAGAGGGGAAGAAGGGGACCACAGAGGGAGCAGCACAGGGAAAGAAATGCAGCTTGGGAAGGAAGACTGGGCCCCAATATCTCGGTCCCTTGTGTGCCACACACGAACTCAAGAAAGAGCCGTGGGGACGATGGGGGGGGGGGGGGGGGGAAGAGACTAGTCTTGACAGGAATCCCTCGCCCATTTGGCGGAACCCTGCCTTCTCTCAAACAGTTGAACGACGCCATCTTGCAGTAAGTTCTTATCGCAATTAATGAACTCTTCATAATTTTCTGGAATATAAAAAAATAAACACATCAGTTAAGTGAAATCTTATATGTAAAAAGAAGGTAAGTTAAGTTTTTGCTGTATATTAGCAAAAGAAAGTAGTAGTAGTAGTAGTACTGGTTGTAGTAAAAAATCAAATTCATGACCAAGCTATCTGGCTACACTCCTATGATGGAAGCACCTTGGCTAGAACAATTCGCTGATAGAATTTCTCTTGCTTCAGTGCGTCCTCGACTGCTTACATATCCACTTGTCCACCACTACGATGATGAATGCCTTGTTTCTCGTTTTACTTTCGTGGAACTGAAGACGGCAATTCACTCAGCTACAGGCAGCTCTCCAGGCATTTGATAATGTTCACTATGCTATGGTATTGTGTTCAACATGCAATATTCCTCCTCTTGCATATACACAATCAACTTGGGGGGCCTAAAGATCCTGGCAAAGACTGAAGAACACACATAACAGTCCCAGTCCTGAAAAGAGGCAATGATATTTCTGAGCCAACTTCGTACCGACACATTGCTCTTTCCTCTTGCATTGGGAAGACTTTGGAACGATTACTTAAACAACAATTGGAGTGACGGCTGGAATAGCACAATCTTGGGCTACTTCCTAATTTGGATTGAAAAGGGAAAAGGCACAATTGACCACAGCTATATTTGTGGATATCGAGGGAGCACATGACAATGTAAACGCAGATATTTTGCTCCACAAATGGAGCGCTAGGTATGTCAGAAGAAATGGTTTTTGACATGAATATTTTCATCACGTTGCTTGATTAACTGATGGCCCATCGCACTGTCTCAACTCGAATTTAACAAGGAGCAATTATCAGTACTTCGTCATATGCTGCGTACGCCATGGCTATGGAAAAGCTCTTCCCACGTCGACTAAAATACTTCAGTATGCAGACAATATGTGATTATTTCTCGCTCCACTTCTTTTACAGACCTTAAAGCTGTATTTTTCTGTGCCACGATCCGTGTGAACAGCTGGCTGAGAGTGCACGTTACAAAAGCACCCACTGGTGAGTCACCTTTCGTTGTATTTTCCAAGCGTTGATTTCCACAGATTCCCGACAGAATTATCCTAGACTCTGAATGTTACTCAGTGTCATCACAGGATCTACTATTGGGCGTCGTCTAATTGATTCCCGGTTGTCATGTGTCCCTCACATGTACTAAGAGACTGCAAAAACTTACTTACTTACTCACTGGTCATGCCGGACTCTAGAGTCCATTACTGCAGCAACGTATTTTCGCCATCTGTCCCTGTCTTGGGCTATTTCCTTCCATTCACCTTCAATACATAGGCTTCTCAAATCAGCCTTCACATTGTCCTCCCATTTACGTCTCGGTCTCCCCACAGGACGTTTTCCCTTTAGGTGCCCTACCAGTACTCTGCGCGCTGCCCTGCCCTCATCCATTCGAGCTACGTGCCCCGCCCATCGCAGCCTACGTCAGGTGGTGGTGGTTGTTGGGATGTTTAAGGGGGACTAAACAGCTAAGGTCATCAGTCCCCCATTCCAAAAACAGGCGAGACAAAGGTGCGGAACAGATAAAACCCCAAGGGAAGGAGACTCCCCCCCCCCCCAGGCACTAAAGAACACAAATTAGCGAACGAACACTACAGAAAAGAAGAGTACAGACGAACACCAAACAGAAAGAAACAGAAGAAAAGAAAATGGTCGGAGACTGGTTGACTGACCACAAGAACAAAAAAAAAAGGGAAAGAGTCAACCACCCGACGACACAACAAAACAGCAACAAATATTGAGACACGAGGACAAAAGACACAGAAAGGGAAAGGTGCAGGACCTCCCTAAATCGAACCATAAAAAGGACTACCATGGATAAAATGTAAAACATTGTCAGCCATGGAGGCATCGTCGGATAAAACCAAAGCCAAAGTGCCCAGGAGATTAAAAGATTGCCGGAGTGTGCGCAGTCGAGGACACTCCAGCAAAATGTGGCCGACCGTCAGCCGGGACACACCGACACAGGGGGGGATCGTCCTGACGCAACAGATGGCCGTGCATCAGGTATGTATGGCCGATGCGCAGCCGACACAGGACCACCGAGTCCCTGCGAGAAGCCCGCAGGGAGGAACGCCACACATCGGTCGTCTCCTTGACAGCCCGCAGTTTATTCGGGGCTGTCATGCCACGCCACTCAGCAGCCCACATCCCAAGCACCTGACGGCGCAACACCAGCTGCTGGTCGCGAGCCGTAAGGCCGATCTCCAAAGCTGGGGCGTCTATCGCCCCTTTGGCCAGCCTGTCAACACGTTCGTTCCCCGGGATGCCAACGTAACCTGGCGTCCAAACAAAAACCACCGAACGACCAGAGCGGGCAATGGTGGAAACAGACTCCCGAATAGGACACCAGAGGAGAAGAGGGATAGCAGCGGTCGATGGCCTGGAGGCTGCTCAGGGAGTCACTGCAGATGACGATGGACGTGCCTGAGCAGGAACGCATATGCTCAAGAGCGCGCAAGATGGCCACCAGCTCTGCAGTAAAAACACTACAGCCAGCTGGCAAGGAGCGCTGTTCAACATGGGCAGCGTGAGCAAAAGCGTAGGCAGTGCGACCATCAACCAGGGAACCATCGGTGTAGACAGTCTCACAGCCCGGAAATGAGGCGAGGAGCGCAAGAAAACGGCGACGGAGGGCCACAGGCGGAACCGAGTCCTTGGGTCCCTGTGCCAAGTCCAGACGGACGGACGGCCAGGGCAAACACCAGGGAGGCGTAGGTGCATGGACCCGGAAGGGAGGCAGAAGAGGGAATGACCCCAGTTCGGACAGCAGGGACTGGACGCGGACAGCTATGGAAAGCCCAGACCGAGGACGCTGTTCGGGCAGATGGAGGACCGTGACAGGGAAAAGCAGGCGACGATTGGGATGGCCTGGCGAGCAATGAACGTGGACAGCATAGTCGGCGAGCAGTCGACGGCGGCGAATCCGCAGCGGGGAACCCCAGCCTCGACCAGTAGACTATCCACGGGGCTCGTACGAAATGCGCCAGTTGCAAGCCGAACCCCACAGTGGTGTATGGGATCTAACAACTTCAACACTGAGGGTGATGCAGACCCATAGGCCAGCCTCCCATAATCAAGCCTGGACTGCACAAGGGCTCTGTACAGTCGCAACAGCGTGCAGCGATCCGCACCCCAAGATGTGTGGCTCAGGCAGCGGAGGGCGTTGAGGTGCCGCCAGCACTTTTGCTTCAGCTGAGTAAAATGAGGAACTCATGTGAGCCGGGCATCAAACACGAGACCTAAGAAACGGCAAGTGTCCACCACCTCAAGCAGGTGGCCGTCGAGGTAAAGTTCAGGATGAGGGTGGACCGTCCGACGCCTGCAGAAGTGCATAACTCGAGTCTTGGCTGCAGAGAACTGAAAACCGTGAGTCAGAGCCCATGATGCTGCCTTGCGAACGGCTACTTGCAGCCTGCGTTCGGCGACTCCCGTAGTCGTGGAGCTAAAGGAGATGCCGAAGTCGTCGGCATACAAAGAAGGAGACACCGACGACCCCACAGCTGCAGCCAGACCATTAATAGCCACGAGAAATAAGGAGACGCTCAACACCGAGCCCTGCGGGACCCCATTTTCCTGTATATAAGATGAACTAGAGGCGGCACCGACTTGCACTCTGAAAGAGCGGCGCAATAAAAAGGTTTGAAGAAAAGCCAGGAGCCGACCATGAAGACCCCACTCATACAACGTGGCAAGGATGTGATGCCTCCATGTGGTGTCATACGCCTTCCGCAGATCGAAAAATACAGCAACGAGATGCTGACGTCGGGCAAAGGCCGTACGGATAGCAGATTCCAGCCGCACCAAATTGTCCGTGGCAGACCGGCCCCGATGGAAGCCACCCTGGGATGGAACGAGGAGACCGCGCGACTCAAGGACCCAACACAAACGCCGCCCCACCATACGTTCGAGCAATTTGCACAAAACGTTGGTGAGGGTAATGGGACGATAGCTGTCCACCGCCAGTGGGTCTGCCCCGGGCTTCAAGATGGGGACAATAACACCCTCTCGCCATTGTGACGGGAACACGCCTTCGCTCCAAATGCGGTTAAATACCGCGAGAATGTGTGTCTGGCAGTCCCGGGAGAGATGCTTCACCATCTGCGCGTGGATGCAGTCCGGTCCTGGTGCTGTATCAGGGCAATCGGCGAGGGCAGCGAGGAATTCCCTCTCGCTGAAAGGAGCATTGTATTTTTCAGAACGACGCGGTCAAATGAGAACTGCATCCGCTCGGCTCGCTCCTTGAGAGAGCGAAAGGCGGGGGGATAAGAGGCAGTCGCCGAGCTCTTCGCAAAGTGCGCGGCAAGCTGTTCAGCAATGGCGGCAGCGTCCATGCACACAGCGCCGTCCAAGGAGAGCCCAGGTACACCCATAGGGGTCTGGTATCCATAAATCCGCCGGATCCGGGACCACACGAGCGAGGGGGAGACACGGGAGCCCAAGGAGGAGACATACCGCTCCCAGCACTCCTGCTTACGCCGTGCAATAAGACGGCGGGCCAAGGCATGGAGCCTCTTAAAGGCGATGAGGGTCTCCAGAGATGGGTGCCGCCTATGACGCTGGAGAGCCCGCCTACGGTCGCGAATAGCCTCAGCAATCTCCGGCGACCACCAGGGTACAGCCTTCCTCTGAGGGAGTCCAGAAGAGCTGGGGATGGCAGCCTCGGCCGCCGAAATGATGGATGTGGTTAAGACACGGACCACCCCGTCAATGTCACCCTGGGGGGGGGGGGGAGAGTCAGTGGTTGCAGCAGAAGTAAAAGCCGGCCAGTCAGCCCTGTGGAGAGCCCAGCGGGGCAGGCGCCCAGAAGAATGACACTGGGGCAGTGACAAATAGATGGGAAAATGGTCACTACCACACAGGTCAGGATGCACTCTCCAGTGGAGGGATGGGACAAGTCCAGGGCTGCAAAGAGAGAGATCAATGGCCGAGAAAGAGCCATGAGCCACACTGAAATACGTGGGAGCACCGGTATTCAAGAGGCTAAGGTCGAGCTGAGCCAACACATGCTCCACGGCCCGACCGCGGATATCGGAGACAGTCCCACCCCATAGAGGGTTGTGGGCATTGAAATCGCCCAGAAGCAGCAAAGGTGGCGGGAGTTGAGCCAGCAGCGCAGCCAAGACATGTTGGGGGAGCTCCGCATCCGGAGGAATGTAAACAGAGCAAACAGTAATAGCCGGCGAGAGCTCAACTCTGACAGCGACTGCCTCTAAAGGCGTCTGAAGGGGTACTGGCGAGCTACGGACAGTGGTGAACAAAAAGACAAACCCCACCTGACGCTCGTTGACAGGCAGCGCGGTTCTTATAGTATCCCCGATAACCGCGAAGGGCGGGGGCCGCAGTGCCGGAAACCAAGTTTCCTGCAGAGCAATGCAGAGAACAGGGGAACAGGGGAATCACTCAGAAGCATCCGGAGCTCAGGCAGGTGGCGGAAATAACCACCGCAGTTCCATTGGAGAATGGAAGCAGGAAGGGACTGGGAGGGCGTGAATGCGACTAAGAGGCAGACAGCGCCTCAGAGCCAACTGCCGCCACCGGGGGAGAGTCAGCTGAGTCCATAGGAGAGGCTCCTAAGGGTTCCGTGAGGCGAGATCCGCGGCAGAGGCGAGGATCTCCACCTCATCCCCGGAGCCAGGACTGTACAGCAGGCGGTGCTGAAACCGCCGGAACGTCCTTCTTCTTGGACAGAAGCCGTTCCTTCTTCTCACGTCGGCCCTTAGGGTGAGAGGGCTGGGAGAGCTTCTCTAAAGGAGCGTCGGAGGCTGACGACGACGCAGAAGCAGCAGGTGGCGGAACCTTCAACCACTGGCTGACATCCGGCTGGGTAGGAGAAGAAACGGAGGAAGGGAGAGCCCCGAGGGACCCCTTCCGCGAGAGAGGAACCGGCGGAGGCAACGCCGGCAGAGAAGGAGGGGGAGGGATCGAGCCTCCCGGTTGTGGAGCAGATGTCACTCCTGAAGTAAGCGTGGGGGGAGCGACAGAAGAGGGTTTGCCCCCAACTGCTAAGGGGGCAACAGAGGAAGGCTTGCCCCCAGGCACAAGGGGGACAGACAGAGATACACAGCCCCGAGGGCCCACTGAAGGTGGCACAGATGAAGCGACAACCGTCGCTCGCGTGGGCGACGATAACGTGGCTGCAGCATAAGATGTTCGAATGGAAGCAGGATACAACCTTTCATATTTCTGTTTAGCCTCCCGATAAGTAAGCCGGTCCAGGGTCTTAAATTCCATTATCTTCCGCTCCTTATGAAGAATGGGGCAATCCGGCGAGCATGGAGAGTGGTGCTCCCCACAGTTGACACATACAGGCGGAGGCGCACATGGAGAATCGGGATGAGAGGGGCGTCCGCAATCTCGACATGTAGCGCTGGATGGGCAACGGGAGGACATATGCCCAAACTTCCAGCACTGGAAGCACCGCATCGGGGGAGGGACGTATGGCTTGACGTCGCAACGGTAAACCATCACCTTGACCTTCTCGGGCCAAGATAAAGGCACCGGTGGCCACCCTGTTTGTCTTGGGTCCTCTATGTACACGACGGACAAAATGCACACCACGTCGTTCCAAGTCGGCTCTCAGCTCGTCATCGGATTGCAACAAGAGGTCACGATGGTAAATAATCCCCTGGACCATATTTAAGCTACCGTGGGGAGTGACGGTTACAGGGACGTCACCCAGCTTATCACACAAGAGCAACGCTCGTGACTGGGCTGGGGAGGACGTCTTGAGGAGGATGGACCCATTCCTCATTTTTGACAACCCCGCCACTTCCCCAAACTTATCCTCCAGGTGTTCCACAAAAAACAGAGGCTTCGTCGTAAGAAAGGAGTCACCATCAGTCCTGCTGCAGACAAGGTATTGCGGTACGTAAGGCTCCTGCTTGGCACTAGATCGGCGTCCCTCCCATGGCGCAGCCAACGAGGGGAACGTCTGAGGGTCATATTGCACAGCATCAAAGTCGACTCTACCTCGCTTAGAGACGCTGGTGGCCGTGCGACCACCAGCTTGGTGTGATTTATTGCGCTTCATTGTGCCACATCCGCCCAGATGCCACCTACTCCAAACGAAGGCTCTCCCCAAGGGCGCCACCCAGCCAAAGCAACGGGTACCTGGCCGATATCCCGTTGCCCGGAGTCCCCGTGCCCCAGACAAGATGGGCACATACTCCTTGGCATGCATGGGGAGGAAACAGCTCTGGCATCTGTAGTGCGATCCCTGTGTGGTCAGGGGGCTACCACCAAGAGGGTACATGACGACCCCACCACAACGGACTGGCTACCGTGCTGGATTTTAGGTGTTGAAAGTGTCCACAGTTGTCGTGGGTACTAAGAATGGTATTGTGCACAAGGCGAGAAGGAGGCAACCCAGGAGACGTTGGGCGTAAATCCCGCCACACGACAAGAGGTAACATGCAAGATGGTGGTGCATGATGGACCAATAGAAAAACACCACGTAAGGTGTCCTTCCCCAAATGGCACGCACTAACAACGGAAATTTGGAAAAAAGGAGGTCAAACCCAAGAGGGGACCATCACAGAAGGCCGAAACGTTTGAGACTCCTTTTAGTCGCCTCTTACGACAGGCAGGAATACCGCGGTCCTATTCTTACTCCCGAACCCGCAGGGGGGTGCCTACGTCAGGGATTGAATAGAGTCCACGAACCTCTTCGTTACGCATTTTTCGCCACTCTCCGCTAACGTCATCCTTTTTTGCTCCAAAAATTTTTCCTCAAAATTTTGTTTTCAAATACTCGAAACGGCTTTTCATTTTGCACAGTGAGAGACCAAGTCTCACATCCATACAGCATAAATGGTAGAATAACAGTTCTGTATACTCTAATCTTTAAATTCCTAGCCAATGTTGAAAATAATCTATTCAGTGAGAAGTAGCACGCATTTCCCACCCGTAATCTCTTCTTCAGTTCTGCTTCAATCTCATTTCTCGAAGTGATGTCCACGCCTAGATACTTAAATGTGTTCACTTTTTCAAACTGCCTGTCTCCAACTCTTAACATTTCCTGATCTACTGCTGTTGGCATTCTAGTAGTAACCAGGTATTTAGTTTTGTCTTCACTTATCCTTAGACCTACATCTTCACTAGCCTTGATTAACGCTGTTACAGATTCTTTCCTATCACTAATGATGTTTAGATCATCTGCATACCCTAATATCTTAATATTTCCATTTAACTCCACACCCTCTGAATTATCTGCTGCCATTCGTACAATACATTCTAGAACTAAATTAAAAAGTAGCGGAGACAGGGCATCTCCCTGTCTAAGTCCGTTCTTTATTACAAATTCTTCTGACTCCAATTTCCGTATTCTACCTTTCGTGTTTTTCAAACTCGCTTCTATAAGTCTAACATACTTCTTTGGTAATCCAAGTTCCAAAAGAATTCGGTACAATTTTGATTGCAATAGAGACTACAAAAAAGCATTAAATATTATCCAATCAGTCTCCCGAGTTTGGAGGGGGATCTCATCCAACCCATTTATTGACGCCCTACAAAACCTTACTTCGAACAAGACTTAAGTACAGTAGTGTGGCGTCCCATATTGGGCGAAAGGACATTCTCAGAAAATCGGACAAATTTCAGTTTAGATGTATTCGTCACTGCTTAGGCACTATGGGCTCTGCCTTATACAACACCCTGTTAGTTGAAGCCTGTGAAATGGTTTTACAAAACAGAAGGAAATTGCTGGTGGACCAATTTCTACCGAATAGGATGTCCTTTTTAAATCATCCTTTGCGTTCCAAACTGGAGGCCCTTGACTATTTGCCGGAATAGCGACTCTCCGCCAGCCTCCCCCCGCTCTAGTGATTAGCTATAGAACATGGAGTCACCTGCCAACAAAAAACCTCAGCACAAGATCACTTCCTATATGCACGCACCATCATTGAGTCGTGTCTCATGAAGTGCTTATACATTTAGAAAGCCTGTCACTAACGGAAAATTCACTCATCTATGGTGACAGAATGACCAGAAAAGGCCGGACTGATTGCACACTTATATTGTGATGGCCCCAAATTAAGTTAGGGAGAAAATGCGGGATGTGCCTTTTTCCACAAATACGGTCTCGAAAATGTTCCATCTGCCACAGGAAACTTCGACTTCTTTTCTGCGGAAGCTGTAGCCATACTAGGAGCTTTGAAATATGTCAACTCCCTTCACTTTTTCAAGGTCTTTATTTCATTGTGTTAGACAACATCAATGCTACAATATTTTACGGACGCCAGTTAATAGACGTTGGCTGCTGATAGGATCGTATATATGATCGAAGTTCAGCCCTTCAGCATCAGCTGAGGTCTGAATATGATCTGTTGAATCACCGAAAATGGTTGCCATATAATAAAATAACATCAAAACAAGGGCTGCAGGTGTTTCATTTTATTACGCACTGCAGTTACTCCGACACTGGTCTGAGACTGTAATAACACCATACAAAGTGACATTAATCACGTTGTCTCCACATGTGCAAACTATGAGAGACATAGCCAATCTTTTTTACAACAATTATACCGTCTGAAAGCGGAGGTACCTATGAGTGCAAACATTCTATTTTCTTTGAGTAATGCTCACATAAAAAAGAGGTTTTCAGATTGTTATACGCTGCCAAGATATCTGTGTAACAGTAACATAGCACTGGGAACTATGTTAACTGTTAATATGTATTTTATATGTATATTTATTTTAATGTAGGCTCTGAACAGTTGTATATCTAATGCTCATATTACTTTGTTTTAAGTATTAACTTGTGTTGTTAATCGTTAATGTTGTATTTTTATCACTTGCGTCATCTATGTATAGGTTGAACTATGTGTCTCAGTTACGTTCAGCTGGCTAAATGACCGTTAGTTGCCGGAAGGTAAATAAATAAACAATTTTTTCACTTCCACGGCTTCACGGAACGGGATCTCTGAAAAACAAATGAACAACAAAGGGCGTAGTGGCCACCAAGAGTAGAACTCGGCTACAAACAGCTGTGAGAGGCCAACAATATCTAGAGTCCACACATACCAGCAAAACTAGTAGCACCTAAACACGATTGGGTCGGCGTTAAAACATTGTGCATAAAATGAAAAAAAAAGGAAAAAATACTCGGCTGTAGACCCCGAAGCACCCCACTAAAGCTTAAACTGTTTAACAGTTTTCCGTTAAGGCCGACGGTCCTTTCCTTCATGCTGATCTTTGACAGTACCATTTGCGACAGAGTCGCAGAGACTGCAGTTTTGCTGCTACTGCAACAGGCTACTATAAGGTCTTTTCTCTCTGTAGAGGGAATTACCTTTAAGATATTTAATAAGAGCCGTCACTTCTTACCTAAGTGGAAATTCCGTAGAGGTCTTCTGGATTTCGCCATATCGCGCAGCCAGGCAGTTGTCTTGGGAGACAGCACCATCGTCGGTGTCCGCGACACCATTCAGGCGGAGCTATTAACGAGGCACGGCAGCCACATGGATAGGCTGCGGTGGAGCTTTCCGAAGCAATCAAGACAAAGGCGCGCGCAAGTGACATTACGCACCGGGGAACTACTTAACACTACGTTATTAGCAGCACCTGCGCATGGTATTCGTCGCGAGCCGAGATGCGGTTATAGTTTCTGCTTACAGAAAACCAAATCGTAGATGAAAGTCGCCTCAGTCGGAATATAACCATACTGTTCACAGTATCAAACTTCATTAACAGCACTCCTATACAAAATGCATACTGAAGTGTACAGCTGTTGACAAAAGTGGTAGTTATGATGCGATCTTTGACTCCACAACAGATTTTCATTGTCTACAGTAATAAAAAAAAATAGTCGTCTTCAATCGTACATCTTCTATGAACCAGCCTTTTTGTCCTCACTTTTTTGCTTTGTTTTGCATGTTAAAATTCTCTGATGGAGACATAGAAAATCAACATCACATGGGTTTCCTCTTCATTCGAGATTTGTTTTTACACAATGTCAATATATCTTCGTGTTTATAACACTTTGATTTCAATTGATCAAAAATCCTTTCTTCCCCGATTCCCCGATTCGTAGAGTTTCTCCAACTGTATAATGGAAGTAAAGTAAAACCTGGATGTGAAATGTCTCCTCTCAAGTGGTCTCAAACAATTCCTTTCTCAAAGCTGGAGGGAAATCTCAACATACTTCTTCCGTTTCCTTACTACCGAACTTGATCGAAAGTATCTGGATACCGGTATGCAGTCAGGAACTGAACATCGGTTGTCACGAGAGGCTGACCCGCCATTACCGCAGGAGGCGGAGTGTGTGGTGTTGGCAGCAGTGGGCAGGAACAGCACAGTGGTTCAGTCAGGAGAGCTCAGCACACTTGGTGTTGCCAGCAAGAAGCTACGGGAAAACGTGAGTGTAGAATGGGTCTCGCATGGCTCACGAAGGCCACAGAAGGTGCGAATGCACCGCGCGAATCGAACAACATCCCAACGTAGGACTTTTCTGACAGTTTCACTAACGTTCTGTGCTTTCTAGTAAAGTGGGGGAAGGCTAAGTGAAAAAGCTGAATCTTTAAAACGACCATCTTAACTCTTCTCCGTTCTTATTAATCCTGTCCTGAAATTTTTAGTCACGAGATGGCTCTTGCGGACGCCTATTTCACTGACAACGCACGAATAATATTAATTTTCTTTAAGATAACATAAACTTTAACAGCATATAAAATGAACAATTTTCACATTGCTATCCTAAAACGAGATGACTGCTAAAAACTGGTTTTTCTGTTCATGTTTCCTTCCTAAACAAACACTTAATAGGATGCAGCGTGGAATGTATTATCTGCTTCGAAGGTACGTCTCAGTAAGACTTACTTTAATAGGTATTCTACATAGTGTCCACGCCAAAAGAAACGTAACAGTTAATTGGTACGTGCAGTCCTCTACGTGGCTGTTAAGTGGCGACGCGCTGTCAGAGAACCCACCTGCTGATGTGGATGATGAAGCCGTCGTCGACGCCCCTCCTCAGCATGTCCTGCACGGCCTCCCTGGTGCAGATGCTCAGACCCAGCACGTTCACGTCCAGCTGCCGCCTCCAGGCGTCCGTGGGGGCGGCTGTCCACAACACACGTACAACAGTCAGCAGACGCCGGCACCACGCCAAAGTACACGACTCATCCAAAGTGACTGACACGTCACCCCAAGTAATGGTAACGCTTTACCTTGTAAGTAAACTGGAGAAGCCCCTCCTGTGATTTCACTTAGCACTAGACGAACGCTTATTAACGGAAATAGCATCACATAGGATATTAAACGAAATTTGTAATTGGACTGAGGCTTTTTTTGGTAGTGAGAGTACAGCATGCTATCCTGGATTTAAAGCCGTCAGCAGATGCAGGAGGAAATGCAGGTGTGTCCCACGTATGTATGTTGGGACCCTTACTGCTCATGTTTACTAATGACCTCAAACATAACAACAACAACAATAAGAAGAATAAAAGCAGACTTTTTGGAGATGATGCAATGTAATGAAGTTGCTTAAGTATTTAGGTAGACCTCGATAACATTTTAAACTGGCGCAGACAAATTCAAAATCGTCCCGTTCAAGAAACACAAGAAAGGAGTATCGTTTCAGCACAATCCCACTGAGTCACAAATGGAGTCAACTCACGCATATCGAGTACCGTACCTAGATGTATCATTTTTTGGGGACATACGTAAGTTCGTAAATCCTCTGTCATAGATTCATATAACTGGTAATAAATATCCATATACAATGACTGAATGCTTGTAAGCAAAGTGGATATACACTCACTGGATCAAATATGAGTCACTCTTTTATGAAGGAGTACACTATGCAAAACTGCATGTGTTTCAGCAATTAAAATGGATCTGAGTTAATCATCAAACAAGAACAACCTTGATGCTCAGTGCAGTACACAATGAATTTACTAACGCCATAAATTATTTTGACCCTATCAATGAAACTAAAGGTCGGTACTTTCCACAATATTTATCATTTGAAATGTTTAAATGTATCTAATGATAGCCTCTGATTTAAAAAGAACTCTACGATTTATTACGAAAGATATCTGTAACTACGAAGCGTTCAAACCAATCATGACATGAATGTTACAGTGACATACTTTCCAATGAGATTTGCAAAAGTAAGACTGTCAATTGCTCAATTACTCACTGGGGTGTGGTTACTAAATAATCTCGTAACTGACTCTGTGAAATATACCGTAAAAGGGCTATACGACGAGAGTAACTGTATTTGAAAAAAGAACCTCGTAATCACAAAGACCCGAAGATGCACTGATGAAAATGAGACAGTGAAACGTATCATGAATCTGAAATACGAACTCTTGTCCATCATACTATCCTGGAGCTATAATCAACGCTCACCACAATTTCAGTTCTAATACGAATAGAGAGTGGAGACACAGCGCCTCGCTGCCATGAAGCTGGCCAGTACAATTGGCCTGCTGAGGGCACGAACAATGCACCGCGGAAGAGTGATCCAGTTTAGAATGCAGCCCGCAAATCATGGTTTGTTCACCTCGAAACCTCAAACTGATGTCTTTTTAAATCTGTGAAAAACTGGTGCTACAGCTCGTATTTTGTGCATACAGTACATGTAAAACTAAAATATTAGCATAATATGACAATAAAAATATACATTAATGGAACTTTAATAACATAATGCTCACTAACAAACAGAAAATGAACGAAAAACGAAGGTGAAAACGACATGCAATAATAACTATCACTAGCAGTAATTGCAGACTCCGAATTTTATATTTTAAAACTGCCACTAGCGAACTGCGTGAGTAATAATGATAGCAATGACTAACCAACTGACCGTATACCTCTCACAAAACAACTGCTGAACATGTAACTAAGTGTTCGGTGGAATAATAGGTGACGTCAGAACACGCAAGTGGAAATTGAATTAAATGATGAAATCAGGCACGCAACGAAAAGAAAACACGCACAGACACACGCACACACACACGCACAGACAGAGAGAGAGAGAGAGAGAGAGAGAGAGAGAGAGAGCAGACCAAAACCAGTACGAACTTTAATTTAACCCTACTAGAAATGGATTCACAATGCATTTCACGGGACCAGAGAAGAATCTGAGAATGTATATGTGCTGGGTGCATACCAGGTGGTACTAAACATATGGATGTATAAAGTATAAGGGGGCGATCAAAAGATTTATGTTTGGGGACACAACTGCAGTGTATATGCAACACATCACTACTCCGATGCGTTCATTTGAGCACTGACATGTAGGAAAGGGATTGTTGTCGCATTTGTGTCTTTCCAACATGCGTGTGGTAAATTCAGAAACTTGAACTATGGCGATGTTATTACCAAATGCGTCGTCCAAAATAGAACCAACGTCCTATTATTCTGTTCTTAGCTGCCGAAGGACACCGGTGGACGTCCATTAGAGAACGAAGAGTGTGCATGGGGCAGTATGTGTGTCAGAATCCACCACTGCGGAATGGTGCGACAGGTTCCGTGCGAAAAGGGGTGCCGCTGTTTCATGCTAATGCACGTCCTTTTGTCGCAAATGTCGTAACGCAGACATTACACCAACTGAATTGGGAGACTCTCGTGACCCGTTCTGTGGTCATCATCTCTCCCCATGCCATTACGACGCCTTCGAACCTTTAAGAAAGCCCTTGACGGGTTGACATTTCCTGTCAAGTAAAGATGTGCAGCAGGCAGTAACGGACTTCTTCGCGCAGTAGGACACGGAGGTTTCTTGAACTTGGTGCGTCGGTGGCACGATTGCCACAGGGCTCACGGCGATTTTGCCTGATTGACGTACTGATTCCGCACAGTACCGTCGTCAAACAGAAACGTTTTGAAACTTCCTGGCAGATTAAAACTGTGTGCCCGAGTTCGAGTCTCGGTCGGGCACACAGTTTTAATCTTCCAGGAAGTTTCATATCAGCGCACACTCCGCTGCAGAGTGAAAATCTCATTCTAGAAACGTTTTGATCGTCCCCTTAGACCTTTGCTTGATAAATGCCTCTATAAGTAGGCAAGCATTCCTTCCCGATCTCAGGATGTTCAGACGACCCGTTGAAGAAGAGGTTGGTTTGTAGGTCTTAGAGATGAAATTTATTTCTGGATGACTTTTGCTGTGACCAAATGAAATGATTGTATAGCGCCGGCCTCTGTAGTCGAGCGGTTCTAGGTGCTTCAGTCCGGAACCACGCGGCTGCTACGGTCGCAGGTTCGAATCCTGCCTCGGGCATGGATGTGTGTGATGTCCTTAGGTTAGGTTTAAGTAGTTTTAAGACTTGGGGACTGATGACGACAGATGTTAAGTCCCATCGTGCTTAGAGCCATTTAAACCATATGAGGTACTATTGCCACTTACGGAAAGTCTCTCTTTTCAATACCACTTCGACAACATGGACATCGATGATATTATGATGAAGACACATTACGTTGTCGCAAAGCAGAGAAACTCCATACCGGCTGATCTGGTTCAAATGGCTCTGAGCACTATGGGACTTAACTACTGAGGTCATCAGTCCCCTAGAACTTAGAACTACTTAAACCTAACTAACCTAAGGACATCACACACATCCATGCCCGAGGCAGGATTCGAACCTGCGACCGTAGCGGTCGCGCGGTGCCAGACTGTAGCGCCTAGAACCGCTCGGCCACTCCGGCCGGCAAAACGATGGCTGATCTAGAGGCAGTAATGCTAATCAGCAGACAACGAGCTGTGGAAACTGACCACATCAAGCACTATCATGTTGGTCTAAAAGCTCACAGATCCCAAGAGTGACATACTGGATAGGCCAATATCAGTTCCTGAATGACGGCACTATAGATGTTGAAGTGGGTTCCCGACCTGGAATGCGCAGTTAGGTATTAATGCAAACTTTCATTAGCCAGCAAAGCTTTTCTAGCATGTTCTTTTATACACGAGGAGTTCGTTTACTTTCGAATTACAGAAACATTGGTTCGTGAAATAAAATTACGTTCTGCTCGAACGCCCAGGAAACTTTTATTGAAGCCGGCAGCTGTCGTGGAAACTTCACCGGCACATTTCACCACTCACGAAGGAAAGGTTCCAGATACTGGCTAGCTATCTACGTATTCAGAATGTTTGCTATTATAGAGGACAATTAAACAAGCAAATAATCCTCATAAACATTTGTCCTCAAGCCGTTTCCCCGATACGACGTATTAAGACAATACAGGAACACCTTGCAACAGAATCCCCGAGGATCCAGACTGCAGACATGCTCTTAAGGACGAACACATGGCAAGATATTTTTCACATGGCCACCATTGGTATGAAGGGAGGTCTCAGCGCTTCACCTCATCGATGCCCGCACACATTCCAAATGCGCTGACAACCATCCACAATGTGTTCTCAGAGTTAACAGACACTATCAACACGGCTGGAATACACAAACGCTTTTACAGATCCCCACACAAAAAAGCTGGTTCCAGCCGGATGACATGGAGGGCACCTAGTATCCACAATGATAAATTCACATGAGGTCAATTTTTGAATCTAATTTACGCGTCTGTTGCGTTGTTTCAAACTAGACGCACCCTTATAGATTACCAGTGTTGCCAGTGTTGTGAGTGCAGCTGTGTATACTCGTTCGTTGTATCGGCAAAACTATTGGTTTCCATAGCGACAGTGTGTCTTTAATAGGGTTCTTCATTATTCATTGTCTGCTACTCGCCCGTTTTGTTTGTAAGACCTTCCATACTATGGAAATCAAAGTGAAGTCCGTGGCAGAGACTGCTCCCACTGTGTCAAATATTAGGGTTTCTGCCCACTCCATTCGCATACGGGGCGTCAGGAGATTAATTTTTAATTCATGTGTGGACGCTAATCTGATCTCTGCGGTCCCTATGGGAACGAAAGGTATATGGCTAGATTCCACATTCGATAAAAGTTTTTTTTAAATTCTGTATGCCGGCTTTCGCGGGATGGTTGGCGTCTACCTTCAAGAATCAGCCAGTTCAGGTTTTTCAGCATCTCAGTGGTGCCCTCCAGTGGCTGAAACAAATCTCTGACCATTCGCACGTGTGGGATGCGTCGGTCAGACGTATTACGTGTCCGCATCCACCAACGGCCATCGCGCTGGTGGCGGAATTGAACGCCCTATCATAAGAAATCCTCACCAACCTTGTGGCCAACATGGGAGCAAGTTGCCGCGTATGCATTGCCGTCCGCAGTTATCACACACCCTATGAAGAAGCGTGCCTCGTCATTCGTACTTTCATGTGAACCATCATGAACCGCGGAGACTTCAGCGTAACGATTCATTTCGAACGGAGGTAGCATTTCTGCTCGTCTCACTGCACTTGTCATTCAGTTACCTACTGTACTATAGTGTTGCAGTTCTTTCTATGTATGGTGCAAGTTTCATCAAGATTTGTTACTTTGCAGTGACACATTATTAGGAAGTTACGTTCGTGCTTAAGTTTTGCACAGAATGGCACTTTCAGATCCAGTTGAAAGCCGAAAGTGGTCACGGGCTTGCGGAGAAATTTCCTGTCGGAGCACAAAAAAGGCGAGTATGTTGCTCTTTAAAAGAATGACAAGTGAAGAACGATTAAAATTTCGTTCAAAAATGGACATGCCCCTTACCTACACATCTGGAACGATGCAGATCCCCTAACCTATGATGGTTGCCGCTCATCTATATTATTCGTTTCCGATGTCTGGTGTCTCGTTTGCTCCCACCACTACTATATCCACGCATGTCTCTCTTTCACTGCCACTTTCTCTCTCCCACCATCACTCTCTCCTCTCCTCTTTCGCACTGGTACTGCCTCCTTTCTTTTCCACCACCACTGTCTCTCTGCTACCCTCTTTCAGCACAAAAAAGAGCGATTATGTTCGCATGCCAAAACTTTTGGTGTGGGAGTTCGAATGAGGCAGCTGGTTCCCTTCTTTTCTGTCAGAGTCTTAAGGACGAATACTTTCGCCTTGTCTGTGCTCCGAAAGGAGTATCTTCCCGCTGGTTCCTTTCTTTTCCCTGCTACAATGTGTGTACTGCTTATACGAAAACGAATTCTGTAGCTCATTACAATTTAGAAAATATATTTTTTATACTTCGACGCATTTATATACTTGACACACAAACAATAAGTAACTAACAATAATCTAAGGTTCACACAAAATCGTTGACCTTACATTTTCTGGATGCTTTGCTCAAAGATCGCAATTCATCGAAAACGCCCGGCTTACGATTCATATCTTAAAAGAGTAAATGTGTATGAGATATATTTTAACAAATTTGCGATCTTTCCAGTTTTACAGGATTTTTGGCAGTCATCTTAACCTTCCTTCAGGCATGTTATTCCCCTTTTATCCCCTGTTTGTCACTGAAGTGACCTCTATAGGCGTGTGACAGTCCATTATTCAGAGACAGCGTGTCATCAAATTTTACTGGGAAGAAATGCTGACGTAGAATTTAGTGTGGCGACCTGAGAAACCCTTGCGATGACCCTAGAACCACTGTTACGTCTCCACTGCGTCAGTTGAAAGTACACTTGCGCCTGAAGCTGGGTATTACGTGTACAATTTGTTACAAATGTGCAGTAACTTTGAACCTCTGGATCTCAGTAACAGAAATATACATGTGAAATCTTATGGGACCCAACTGCTAAGGTCATCAGTCCCTAAGCTAACACACTACTTAACCTAAATTACCCTAAGGACAAACACACACACGCCCATGCCCGAGGGAGGACTCGAACCTCCGCCAGGGCTAGCCGCACAGTCCATGACTGCAGCGCACGAGACCGTTCGGTTAACCCCGCGCGGCAGTAACAGATAAAGGTGTCAAAAAAAGTTTCCAGATTCCCTGAGAATATCATCTTAACAAACTTTGGTAAAAATTTCAAAGATTTGCCATGAACAAGAATTATGGAAGTGACCGTCCCCGCAATTGGTACTTTTCGTACCTAAAAATCAGGGTTGACCGGGGATTTCTCAGGAAGCACCCATCAACAAATTGTGTTTTTAGCCACCTAAGGACTACCACAGACACCTCTAATGAAAATCAACCGGCCGATTAGCTCAATGTTCCTGGGGTAGAAGAATTGTGCAATGTTTAAATTTTGACCGTGTACTGTAGACTACATAAAGTATGACCATTCTTCCGATAGGTAATACAGACAGTCGCTAAGTCAAGGACTATATACAACACTTTACTCCGCTACCTCTGTCATCAAAAGACCCCGAAAGATAGCTCCTTAAAAACGCGCACCGTTTTGGAACACATTCTTACTGTGCATTGTTTTACAGGGAGCGGATATCATCAGCGGAAGCGACCTTTCATTAGTTAAATACACAGTTGCGGGATGACGGTACCCTCCAAACACGGGGAAGCTAATAATACTGTCTTCTAGGACTTAAACGTGTAACATAAAGAGCACAATTTCCCGGGGCACACGTGAAGTTTCTCTCCATTCAAGAATAACATACTGTGTCCTCTCTATCTTCGCAAGCCGTAAAATGTTTTTAAGGACGCTGCGCTAATGCCTTCGTGCTATTGAACTCATATTTATGTTACTTCGTGGTGGAATGAGGAACTGAAGGCCCAGAGCGGCATAGCAATTGGCTGTAATTGACAGACTTTTTACTTACACGTCAGCTCGCTTTCTACGAGTATCCCGGCGTTGTTGATGAGGACGTCGACGCCTGAGAGGTTGTCCCTGATCCACTTGAAGGCCGCCAGGATGCTCTGCTCGTCGGCCACGTCTCCCTGCAGAGTGTGCAGCTTGCCTGGAGCATCCTTCAGCTCCAGGGCCTGTGGACGCAGACGTTGCGCGATGAGGAGCGAGCCACAAAGTACTCTCATTTTGGTTTTATGAAGTGAAAATTGTCGCAATAACATTGGTAGTGACGGAGTTCAGGCTTGTGTACCTGAAAAGTCGCTACGTATAGGCACGTACTATTCTCATAGTCCAAGCTGACACCCAGCGCAGTGGCTGATGGAGGAGAGCGTAAATGGGAAACACTTTTAAATCGCTTCCATCTGCCAACAAGTCGAGTATAAACTTCGAGTGTGCAAATAGGTCACACGACTGCGCAGGCTGGCGTAGCCATTAAGGTAGGTTGAAAACAGAAGAAAAGAATTACTTCTTATGCCTTTCACAGTAAGAGACTAATGACTGCTAGGTTCATAATAGACCGAGGGCACCTAACTGTGATGAAGTTTACTTTTCTGAAGAACGAGTACAGAACTCAGGAGATCATTTCGAAAAGCTGCAGCTTCTGTAAGATGTAATAAATTATACAAACTTGATTTACATACGTGAAGATTGGAATGCCAGAGTAGTTAATAACCCTATTAAACATGTTGTGGGAAAATATTGGGAATATACTGTAAATGAAACAATTTTCCTGCACTCACAACAACCTCAAGGTAACCTACACGTTCTTCCAGAATAAGGATATTGATAAGTGCACGTTGACTAACACAGGAGTTAGGTCAATTATCTACTACATTCTAGTGAAAAAGATGTCTGGTTCCTTAGTTAAGGACATTTAAAATTTTCGCAGTGTGTGATATTTTTAGCGCCCATTTTTTGATTACGCCGATACAGCCCTAGCAACCAGGTGGACGAGACTCATGCACCCATTGCTTAAAGACAAAGTCAAATCAACCAATGTTAAAGTAAGATTATTAAATAATCCTTCAGAACTCTACCAATAAAGACTATTATTTAGCGAATTCACTTACACAAAACAATATTAATTTAGGAAGGGATACAAATACTGTATAAGTTAAGCAACAGGTGAAACACTAGGAAAGCGATAAAAACGGTAATGCAAAAAAGGAATGAGGGAATTGAAGAAATAATTAAAGGAGAACAAAGAGCATACTAGAGTTTGCTGCAATCTCTCAATGACCAAGCAAGAGGAAACTGCGGACTGATGAGGAAATAAACAAAGTCACTAATAAAAATAGCTCGCTGAGATAAATTAGAAATTGCAAATTTGTGATAAGGACTACGTGATCAAACTACTGAGGTCATCGGTCCCTAGGCTTACCCACTACTTAATCTAACTTCAACTAACTTACCCTAAGGACAAAACACACACTCCGACGGGGAGAGCCGTGCGAACCGTGACAAGACGCCCCAGACCGCACGGCTACTCCGCGCGGCCGATAAATTAGAAGTAGAGATTAGTTATCAATTACAACCTATATGAAAGACAATACTTGGCTTTCAAAAATTAAGATACTTAAGTACAAGTGCACTAAGTCACGAACAATGGCCAAAACATTAGAAGAAGCTGTGGTATAATCTGAAGGCAAGTAGTCACTACGAAAGTATATTTCATTATGTTATGACATATTTCATAACTTTATAATAAATGGCACAATAATTAAAAAACCAAAACGCAAGAAATGTAAAGAACCTGGCGTGATTAATATTAAAGCTGATTAAGCATAGTGGATTGTTCCAGAAGCTTAGAATTTTACATGTGATCAGTGCCTGTTTGCTACACACTAAAATTCAAAAAGAGTGGCTTAGAGCAAAACTGCCACTGTTTAAAGTAGAGGATCGCAACAACACTCCAAATTTTAGACTTATTAATATGTCAACTAGTATTTACAAAATATATTCAGATGTATTAAATAGGAAAACACATACCTGTAATAAAGAGTTACACCTGGAAAAAGAAAGGTCACGCAGTGACAATATATTTTAATTACAATGTCTGTGTTTTATCTGGTTGCATGTCTGATGGAATTGACTGCTGACGATCCACAGCTAGTATTAAATATTACAAAATGGTTTCGCAAACTGGGAAATGATTTTGACGTCAGCTCTACTATTTTATTGGTGAGGAACGATTATTTGTGCCCGACTGGGACTCGAACCCGGATTTTCGACTTATCGCGAGTAGTGGCCTTGACCACTTCGGCTACCCATGCATGCTTCCCGCACGGCTCCAAACCCCCATATGCCACACCGCCCATATTCCGAAATGCTCGCACATTATGTGATTCCCGCAACAGGGAGAAATAATGTTGTTATCGTCGTTTATAACCTGTCGAGGCGTGTAATACGCATTTTAGTTTAAAGGTCTGTTTTTTAATATGCAGTGCCCTCCAAACAGGTAACTATGCCTGTTGCCTTCCTGTTGCGGGAACCACATATTGTGCGAGCATTAGGGATGTGGACAGTACAACATATGGAGGTTTCGGTTGGTGCTGGGAGCACGTATGGACAGCTGAAGTGGTCAAAGTTTCCACTCGCAATAGGAGAGAAATCTGGCTACCAGTCCCTGTCGGGATCAGTCAGTCATGCGTTACTAATATATAGTATAGGTGACGTGAAATTATTTCGTAATAAATTATAGATTTATTGTGTGACAAATAAAACACGAAAGAGAAGAATTTAGCAAACTACTGATTTTGAAAAAAAAGTGTGGACGTAGTCCCTGTATGAAATTATGGCAAAAATATGCCTACCCAAATCACTCAATAAAATGCATCAAGAATTACATCTGAACTTACTCTTGATGGCCCAAATCACATCGGATAAGAGATAATAATAAACCAAGACGTGAGACAATGGTGTACTTCACCGCCTGCTATTTTAATACTTATACAGACAATCTCATCCGAAAATGGAAAGGAACAGCGTCCGAAAGGATCAATAGGGACGAGAATAAATACATTAACATACTATTATATGATGATGACATTGTATTACTAGCAAATTCTGAAAACCAACTACAAATATAAATCCATCGTTTACACTTAATGCAAAGGAGCTTAATTTTAAGACGGCGGTAAATGAAACTGATATAATGGCATTCAATAGGAAATACCCGTTACTAAACAAAATTGTAACTGAAGATCAAGTTGTGGAACAAGTTCACCACTTCAGTTACCGGGGTAGCTCTATTACCGTTAACAAAGATAAGAATGTAGATGTTAAATTACAGAGTTGTCAGAGCATACGTCATAAACTCAGCAGATCATTGAAAAATAGAGACAGAAACACTAAATTCTACGAGACGATAGCTGTAACTGTTCTAGTCCCGGGCTACGAAGAGAAAATATACTAGCCGTGTCAAGTGGCTGAAATAAAATTTTTACGAGCAGTCGAAGACTTAACGAGACTCCTAATGAAAACATTAGATGAAAACTTAACATTTTTGCAGTAAATAACGAAACAGAGGAACATAAACAAAACCTGAAAAACATTTTGAACGAATGGAAGGAACAAGGATTCCAAAGTTGCCTTACAATACAAACCCAAAAGAAAGAGGGACAAAGGACAGCCAGTTAAAAGAGGAAACTGAGGTCAGAACAGGTCGATGTAACTGTAAAGGCAAAAGAAGTCCTTCCTTCAATCCGACATAGTGGGAATCCAAAACGCTAGCAGTACTCACGGATGGATCGCACATTTCCCAGTACGCGGTCTCTTTTATAGTAAGTTTGAGTTTCCTAGAATTCTCCAAACAAATCAAAGTCAACCACTCGTCTCTGTTAAAACCTACCCTACGTTTTCTTTCAATCTCATGTGCTTTGCAACGTTATGATTGAATATTTAATCCACGGAACTGTGTCAAGAAGTGTAGCACTAGTATTTGAACACGTGTTTTTCCAACTCATCTGCAGTTACTCAGATTTTTCACATTTACTATCACCCAAAGACTAACCTGCGAAACATTCCCGTTCACTGCAGCGTCATCAGCAGTCACAGATCGTTGTTTGCTTTATGCTTCAGATCGTACATGTGAAGAGAGACCATGAGCGGTCCTATCACACTTATCTGGGCCGCTCCTAAGGACACCTTTGTCTCCGACGAACTCTTGCTGTCTAACACAAAGTACTGGATTCCATTACTCAAAATCTCTTTGGGCCACTCACGTAGAGGGTGACAATTATTGAACTATACGAAAAAAAAGTAGCGTAGTTACCAACTACGGCGTACAAACACTTATTCAACGTGTGAACGTCACCACATTTATTCGGATTTAGGTTATGACATGTTCGATATGCCTGCCACCATTGGCGATAATGTGGCGCAGACGAATAGCGAAATTCTGCATGACCCGCTGAAATGTCGGAACATCGATACTGTCGATGTCCTACTGAATGGCTGTTTTCAGCTCAGTAATCAGTTAAGAGGTTATTACTGTACACCTTGTCTTTAATATAGCTCCACAAAAAGCAGTCGCGTTGTTCCGATCTGGAGAATGTAGCGGACCATCGAGGCCCATGCCAGTGGCCTCTAGGTAACTAGTGCTCCTCCAGGACAACAAAACCTCTCCTGCAGCGGTGGGGACGAGCTCTGTCTAGCATTAATCACATCTTGTCGAAATAAGGGTCACTTTGGATAATGGGGATGAAATCATCTTCCAAAACCTTTATGTAGCGTTCGGTAGTCACTGTGCCATCAAGGAATGTTGCACCGATTATTCTGTGACTGGACACAGCACACCACACAGTCACCCGCTGAGATGAAGAGCCTTCTCTATCGTGAAACGCGGATTCACAGTCCCCCAAATGCACCGGTTTTTCTTATTGACGAACCCATCCAAATGAAAGTGAGCTTCGTCGCTAAGCCAAATCATATTCATATCAAAATTCTCACCATGGCCCGCGGCCAACTTCGCAGCTTCGTATTTTTTTTAAAGCATGTCAACTGCAAATTAGCCATGAAGAAAATTATTGCGTATTTGTGGAGAGCTGTTTCGAGGGTAGAGGTTATGTCCGTTTCTGCACTTACATTTTTCGGCCTGTTCCGTGTCCCTTGTTGGTGTCTCAATCAACTGCTATTCCTGCTATTCAGTGCACTGTTTTCACTCAGTTTTTCATAAATTTTCGGTCACTACTTCATCTCACATGCACTTACACAAAATGTGGCGGAATGTGATCTGAGCAGACACTTCTGACAACACAGTGAAAGGTGTTATGTTATTCTCATTGCTTACTTGTTAATCGTTGGTTTTGTGTTTGTTATGGCACTGATTTCGGAAGTGTGTGTGTGTGTGTGTGTGTGTGTGTGTGTGTGTGTGTGTGTGGGTGGGTGGGTGGGAGAGGGAGAGAGAGAGAGAGAGAGAGAGAGAGAGAGAGAGAGAGATGGAAAGAGGGGTAGGGTGGTAACCAAGAAAACAGAAGTCCTCTTTTTATTGTTATGTTTTTTTGGGAGTCACCTTTGTATAGTTCATTGAGTGTTCCAAACAGTATTTTGTTGCACAGTGTTGTATTTTCATTCAGGACTCTCTTTCCCTGTATTATTGCTTTTTGTATGTGGTAGTTCTCCTCTGTTGTGAGTTTTTGATAGAGACTGTTACTTTCTCTGAGGATGTTAATATCAGTTTCCACGTTTTTTGGGTGGTGGTTTTCTTGTATAAGATGGCCTACAAATGTGGAGTTTGTACTATCACTTCTTAGGGCTCTGAGGTGTTTGGAGTACCTCATTTTGAAATTTCTACATGTTCGGCCTAAGCGGACAGACTGGCATGAACTGCAGGTTAACTGATATATTCCAGCTTTGGAGAATTTGTCTGCAGAGGTGTTCTTAGATCTTAGACTCTTCTGTACTGTGTTATTTGTGCGGAATAATATTTCTAGCCCTTGTTTCTTCAGTGTGTTTCTCACGCTGCGGACGTTTTTGTTACTGTATGTTAGTATGTGCCATGTGGTACTCTTCGTAGGGTGTTCCCTGTATCCGGTGTTGTCTAGAGCTTGTGTTCTTGGTTCTCTTGGTGATTTGTTGAGGGTTTGTTCTCTTTTAATTTGTTTTTAATTTTGTTGTTCAGTTTGTTTATCATTTGTGTGTTATACCCATTCTCTCTGGCTTTTTGGTGTATTGTATTTAGTTCCTGTATTAATAAATAAATGTCATGTGACTAGGGCCTCCCATCAGGTAGACCATTTGCCTGGTGCAAGTATTTCGATGGGGATGAAATGATGATGATTAAGACAATACAACACCCAGTCCCTGAGCGGAGAGAATCTCCGACCCTGCCGGGAATCGAACCCGGGCCCTTAGGATTGACATTCCGTCGCGCTGACCACTCAGCTACCGGGGGGCGGACTTTAGTTCCTGTGTGTAGCTGAGTTTGTCCAGTGGAGTTCTGTTGAGTCTGTATAGCATATATCTGTGTAGCGGGAATCGAACCCGGGCCCTTAGGATTGACATTCCGTCGCGCTGACCACTCAGCTCTCAGCTACTGGGGGGTGGACTTTAGTTCCTGTGTGTAGCTGAGTTTGTCCAGTGGAGTTCTGTTGAGCCTGTGTAGCAAGTATCTGAAACTTGAGAGTTTGTGTCCTTGGGGGTGGTTGGAGTTGATGTGAATGGTTGTACTTGGGGCTATAGGTTTTCTGAAATTTCCAAAATTATTTTTGTTGTTGATTCTGCATATGGTAATGTCTAAGAAATTAAGCTTTATTTCCTCTTCTGTCTCAATGGTGAATATAGTTTTTGGTGAACTGTATTTATGTAACTCTGTAATTTTTTATTTCGGTATCTGTTTCATCAATCAAGCAAATGATGTCATCTAAAAGTACATATTGATTCCAGTATATAATCTTGTACTGGTTTGGATGTATGATTTCATTGAATAGTTTTCAATGTGGTTTAGAAATATGTTTGCAAGTATACCATTGATGGGTGAGCCCATTGATAGGCCATCTTTTTGCTGATAGTACTCTTTCTTGAACGTGAACTAGTTCTGTTCTGATATAATCTTTAGGGTGGCTTCTAGTTCATCTATGTGTTACTCATTATGTCCCCTTGATACTGCAGCAGTTTTTTTAACAATGCTGATTGTTTCTTCTACTGGCACATTTGTGTACATGGATGTGATGTCAAAAGATACCTAGGTTGCTGTTGATGGTATGTTTATATCTTTCATCTTCTCTACCAATTCACTGGCATTTTTTAGGTTTCTGTTGCTTGTGAAAGTGTATAATTTCTGTAGTACTGTATGTAATTAGTATGTACGCTAGGTGGCAAGATGGTGCATTTTTGAAATGTATGACAGGCCATATTGGACAGTTATTTTTATGTATCTTTGGTAAACTATTGAGGCTGGGTGTTTTGGGATTCTTTTGTGCCATGTATTTGGCTCGAGTTTCCGTGATGGCGACTCTGAGGGTTTTAAAGAGTTTTTGAATGTTTCTTTGGTCGTCCCAGTAGGATCATTGATTAACTTCATTATGTTGTTCTGTTCTATAAATTCCTCTGCTCTCTTGATGTACCCTGCCTCATTCATCAGTACAAGTGTATTACCTTTGTCTGCTCTGGTGATGATTGCATTGTGTTTTTAGAGTTTGTTTAGTTTATATACATATATTTCTTGCTCTGTTTTTGTTTTTGTGATGATGTAGGTCTTGTTCTCTTTTATTATGTGTTTTACCTCTTCTTCTAAAAGTTCCTGTGTCAAGATGGCACTGAAGTTTGGGTTCTCCAACTTTTCGTTTTGCTTTATTATGTATTCTGTTTCTCTGATCAGGTTTTCTATGATTTTGTGTTACAGGTTTGTGCTTATGTTGTGTTTAAGCCCCTATTCAAGTAATTCTCTTTCTTGTTTTGTTAATTCTACGTCAGCTAAATTGACCGGTCTGTCATGAAACTGATGTTCGGTCCCTACTCTGTCTTCTTTATCTATTGTTGTGGCAGATTTCATGAGGTGATTCAGTTTTTCATTTTGTCTTTCTTTCTTTCTGTTCGTTAGTGTTTCTGTGTAAGACCTGATTTCTTGAGTTATCTCATCCAAATGAGTTGGTGTTTCCAAGAGATTTGCTAATTCAATTTTGTACAGCTGAAGATTAAGCTGCTGTTTTTTCGCATATAGGAAACGAATATCTTCTTCTAACCAAATAACTTTTCTATTGGCTACTCGTGCTGCAGGTAACTTGCTATTTACATTGACTTTTTCAAAACAAGGGGGTTATGTTATTACTCATACAGATTTTGTTAAACCTGATATTGAGGATAGTTTTAGGAAGTTGTATTGTTGTATTCTTTAATTTTATGTAGACCTTTGTGGGAAATGCTTGGTTTGGCTTTGAAATACTCATTTTACTAAGGTTTGAAGCTCCTCCATTCGTTCTTACACACACACACACACACACACACACACACACACACACACACACACACACACACTTCCGAAATCAGTGCCACAACAAACACAAGACCAACGATGAACAAGTAAGCAATGAGAACAACATAACACCTCTCACTGAATGTGTTGTCAGAAGAGTGTGCTCAGATTACATTCCGTCACATTTTTTGCAAGTACATGTGAGGTGAAGTAGTGAGCGGAAATTTGGAAAAACTGATTGAAAACAATGCACTAAACAGCAGTTGATTGAGACACCAACCGGGGACTCTAAAACAGGACGAAAAATGTAAGTAAAGAAACGAACAGAACCTCTACCCTCGAAACAGCTCTCCACAAATACGCATTAATTTTCATCACGGTTAGTTTGCAGATGACATGCTGTCAAAAAGACGATGAGAACGAGCACTGAAATTGATGTATAATAATACAGTTTAGTTAGCGATGTAATTTTAAAGTGAGCGTCTAAACCAGGGGTTTCCAAACGTTTTAGTCCGCGGGTCACATTGACTCCTCCACGAAGTCATAAGGGCCAAGATCTACCTAGTGTGATTAAAGCACCCTAGCACTCCATGATCACCGTAATGTAAGGCTAAAGGAAAGATGAAATTGCAAAAATCTAAGGTTGTGGGAATAGCTAGAACTGAAACGAATTACAATTTTTATTTAATTACATAATTTTGATTGGTGGACGTACCTGACCGAAATTCTGGCGTATTTTATTTTGGCGAATTTCACCGACAAAGAAGTGTGTCACTGTATATTCTTCACGAAAGCGTCCTGCAAAGTTAACGAAATCTCAAAATCATTGTTAGCAACACTATTACTGCAAGACGTAACAGAGGTAGAGTATGTCAACGCAATGTTATTTCAAGCAGCGCAACAATAAGTTTAGTTACGTAGTCTTGTAGCTAGTAGCAGAGCCAGAGCATATATTGGATAGTTCTGTTTCGTGACTGTGTCTGTGTTGCGAGTGTCTCACGACTTTTTTAGTGTTTTATACGCTGTACTAGTAGGTGAGACGACGAAGTCTAGCACAATTCAAAGTTTGAATTCTAAGAGACAAGGAAAATCTGAAAATCGAAATGCGTATAGCACGACTTGAGTATTTTTTCACTGTATCTTTTAGTGGAACTACAGTGTAATTGTATTTAATTTAATAATTAAAGTACCTTAAAAATAAATTCATTGCATTTTGTATAGGCAGACTGCTCCCTAGTTTTATTAGTATTAAATAGCACAATTTTATTTTCAGGTTACAATCTTTTGTAAAGTTCTGCACAAATTTGGAAAAGAAACGAAAGGTTGACAGTGATTGTAGAATTTTTAAAGAGCAGTGGGGATGTCAATATTTTGTGGTGGAGTCAAGCAACAAACCAATGTGTATTATTTGCAATGAAGCAATATCAGTGTTCAATGATGATGATTATTAGTGTTTTAGGGCGCACAACAGCGAGGTTATCAGCGCCCGTTCCCAAAAGTTCAATTCAGAGCCGAATTGTGAGAGAATTGGTATTGTTCAAATTGCAAGATGGGACACAGCACATCAAAACAGGGAGATAAAACTAAAAATAAAATAGTGGTACTAACAGGGAATAATAATTAACGGTGGCTGAGTGACCACTTACAAATAATGGGTGACCAAACCACTGGACAGCACATTAAGACTTCAATCCCAATATTTTGGGAAGAAGGCCAGACATCACACAAAAACGTAAAACTCTAGCAACACTCGCCTCATTATTAGTTAAAAGAGAGGGTAGGTCTGGTGGGAAACTGAAATCGTCCCTCAAACCCGCATATAAAACACACTCAGTTAAAATATGTATCGACAGCTGTGTCCCACATGTCTGACACGTTGGTGGCTCCTCACGACGTAACAGAAAACCATGTGTCAAAGGACAGTGTCCTATTCTAAGCCGTGTAAGGGCTACTTCCTCAGCGCGTCGTTGTCGGAAGGAGGTGAGCCACGGTCGGACAGAATCCTTCAACGCTCGCAACTTATTATCCCTCACGTCCAGCCACTGAGCCTCCCACCAACGCATGACCTTCCGAGTCACGAAAGACGTAATGGCCTGCAGGGGGACGGAACAGCGAGCAGGAGGTGGGATGGAGCAAGCCTCCTTGTCTGCCGCATCTTCAAGTTCATTTCCAGGAATCCCTATGTGCCCTGGAACCCAGCAGAAAATTACCTTACCCTGCTGTTGCAAGAGCAGGAGTGCGTCCTGCACCTCTTGCACCATCCGATCTGCTGGGTACATCTGTTCAAGAGCGTGTAGAGCACTTTGGGAATCGGAGCAGATGATGAATTTCGTGCCACGATGTCGGCGCATATGCTCTAATGCTTGCAGAATGGCAAACAGTTCTGCATAGTAAACTGAGAACTGCTCTGGGAGCCCTATCCGATGGACAGTATCGGGAAACACAGCAGAGCAGCCCATAAAATCCCCCTGTTTAGACCCATCCGTGTAAACAGTAATAAAATCGGAATGGCGTTCTAAAATCGCAGTAAGTTGAATTTTAAAAAGGTGGTCCGGGGTACAATACTTCCTGTAAGCAGCCAGATCAAGAAGTAATCTTGGCCGTTGTAGTCGCCAGGGAGATCCCCTACTCCATCCCTGGTGGAGTACCTTAATGCCCTCCAGGTGTACTGACTCGAGACTCTCCTTCGCACGGATGCCAAACGGCTTTGTTGCCGCCGGACGGTGGCGGAAGAGACGTGCCAGTGCCGGCTGGGAAAAAGTGTTGGACGTCAATGAAAGAGGAGTGGACTTGGCCCTGTACGCGTGCCGTACCACGAGGAGAAGACGCCGAATGGACAGCGGAGGCTCTCCCGCCTCGACACACAGACTAGCAACTGGACTCGTGCGATAAGCCCATCAGTCTTCAAAGAATACAATATAATACGTCATTATGAGACTAAGCACTCTCAGAATTACTCCAAGTTTACAGGATGCGAACGATTAGAAATGTATGAGTCTCTGAAACGCCAGCTAAAAACCCAGCAGTCACTGTTTAAGAAAGTAAATGCTGAACAACATGCTGCAACTCGTGTGGCTCATTTAATAGCGAAACACTGTAAGCCATTTACCGACGGTGAATTAATTAAGAACTGCATTATTGCAACAGCAGAAGAAATGTGCCAAGAAAAAGTTAATTTATTTAAAAACATAAGTTTGTCGGCAAACACTGTGGCTCGAAGATAGATGACATTGCACAAAGTATATCAGCGCAACTGCGTGACAAAAATCAAGACTTAGACTGGTTCTCTTTGGCCGTGGATGAGTCAACAGATGTATCAGATACTGCTCAAGTACTACTTTTTATTCGAGGGATTGACAAAAATTATGAAGTGTATGAAGAGCTCCTTGATGTTCACAGTATTCACGGGACGACCACTGGCGAAGATATTTTTAAAGGAGTTGAAAGGGCAGTTCAGAAAAACAATCTTCAGTGGAAGAAATTAAAATGTATTGCAACTGATGGTGGCAAAAACATGTGTGGGAAAAATAAAGGTGTTGCTCTCCTTTCTAAGGCCGTAGAAAGTGACGGTGGCTCAAAACCATTAGTAATGCATTGTATTATTCACCAACAGTCTTTGTGTGGAAAACATTTAGATATGTCAGAAGTTTTAAAGCCAGTTATTTCAGTTGTTAATTATATCAGATCCCATGCACTCAGTCATCGCCAGTTCCGCGAGTTTCTTGAAGATATTGAGGAAAACGACTTGCCATATTGTACTGCAGTGGGCTAGCTTAGCTGCGGTAAAGTTCTGACCCGTTTTTTTGAACTCCGAATAGTAACTGAAATTTTTTTGAACGAAAGGAATCGCCCTCTGGCTGAGTTACGGAACGGAGATTGGTTATGGAAGCTAGCATTTTATACAGACTTAACTAAACATATGAATGACATTAATTTAAAACTGCAAGGTCAAAACCAGCTTCTGCCTGATTTACACATGCATGTTGTCCCTTCGACAAAATATTGCTTTGTTTCAATCTGAGTTGAACAAAGTATGCTTCACGCATTTTAATACATGCCAAACATTCGGTCAGGAAACAGATTCCATTTCCTGTAACATTCGCAATTCAAGCTTTTGACGCTTTAAAAATTAATTTTGAATCACGTTTTTCAGATATCGATGCAAATTCAAACGATATCAAGATATTTCAAAACCCCTTTGACGTCGATATAGAAGCGTTACCCGCAGAACTGCAGTTTGAAATTATTGATTTGCAATGTAGCGACTTTTTTAAAGAAAAACATTCAGTTAACATTAATGGAATTTTATAAGTGTCTTCCATCCACACAGTTTCCAAATTTACATAAATTTGCCCGCGGCTTTTTTCCGCTTTTGGCACTACTTATTTGTGTGAAAAAACTTTCTGCAAAATGAAACATGCAAAAAGTATTTACAGATCAAAATTAAGTGATGAGAATCTGAAGTCGCTGATGATTATCTCTGCCAGTAAACTTGATCCCAAACTGGAGATAATTATGAAAGGAAAGTTACAGCTACATAAAAGTCACTAATTATGACTAAGATGTTAAATTTCTTTACGTGAATACTCTAACACTGTGAGTTTTCAAGATATAAATTAATTACTGTTATTTTTATACATCAGTTACAACTAAAATATCCAATAACATTATGTACACCATGTATTGTATTTTCATTAAATTGCATTTAAATAAAAATATTTTATACGATTCACCAAACTAGTCTGTTACCCGTTCTTTTTTTTCACTTTCGCACGGAGAATGGTCTGTCTGTTTATTGTGGGTAGCCACAAGTTTAACCACGACCTTCCGCTTTGTAAAGATAGAGCTCCGACGATATCGCGGTGTATTGGTCGCGACAGACCTCGAAACTCAGTTGTTGGCAGTATAGGTACCACCTCAAATATTTGGCGGGCCGGATACCGGGGGTGTCCGGCCAGCTAACGCGGGCCAGTTTGCCGGTCCTCGCGGGCCGGTTTCGGAGACCCCTGGTCTAAACCAAACTAAGAAAATTGCAAATATTGTATTTTTTAGGCCTGCAGCAGTTAAATTATTAGAAATGTGATATTATACTTTACAGAAATAAAAATTGACCACAGAAGATGAAACATTGGTGTCGGAACATGTCTGGGTAAATATAAAAATCAACTAACTGTGTTTGCATATGGCTGATTTCCAAAACAACCCAGCTTTTAAATCGCAAACACGGAAGAACGAAAAGAGGAGCTTCAAACCATAGTAAAATGAGTAAATAAAATAGAGTACTAAAAGAAGAATTTAGGTGACTGAATTTGTATCTAAACACGAAATGCGTGGTAGTGAACACTGAATCGCAGCTTCAGCTTTCGTTAGCTTTAGTTCAAAACTTCGTACAGATGTCGGTTGTTGCTTTTCACTGGCTTCCCATTACAACTGAGCATAAAAATTAAAATTAGAACACTGATCACCGACGACCAGCTTAACCGGAAGAAAGTTTAGTATTTACACTCTGGTTATTAGCAGTCGGAAACATTACTATCTGTTTCACAATTCAATAGTTATAAGGAAGTTATCAATAAACTACGATTAATGAAATGTGAGATGCGCATACGACCTATTCACAGGCTACTTGATAAAATCTGCTACGTATTATTTAGAGGGTAGATTTCCCCCCATGAACCATGGGCATTGCCGTTGGTGGGGAGGCTTGCGTGCCTCAGCGATACAGATGGCCGTACCGTAGGTGCAACCACAACGGAGGGGTATCTGTTGAGAGGCCAGACAAACATGTGGTTCCTGAAGAGGGGCAGCAGCCTTTTCAGTAGTTGCAGGGGCAACAGTCTGGATGATTGACTGATCTGGCCTTGTAACATTAACCAAAACGGCCTTGCTGTGCTGGTACTGCGAACGGCTGAAAGCAAGGGGAAACTACAGCCGTAATTTTTCCCGAGGACATGCAGCTTTACTGTATGATTAAATGATGATGGCGTCCTCTTGGGTAAAATATTCCGGAGGTAAAATAGTTCCCCATTCGGATCTCTGGGCGGGGACTACTCAAGAGGACGTGATTATCAGGAGAAAGAAAACTGGCATTCTACGGATCGGAGCGTGGAATGTCAGATCCCTTAATCGGGCAGGTAGGTTAGAAAATTTAAAAAGGGAAATGGATAGGTTAAAGTTAGATATAGTGGGAATTAGTGAAGTTCGGTGGCAGGAGGAACAAGACTTTTGGTCAGGTGATTACAGGGTTATAAATACAAAATCAAATAGGGGTAATGCAGGAGTAGGTTTAATAATGAATAAAAAAATAGGAGTGCGGGTTAGCTACTACAAACAGCATAGTGAACGCATTATTGTGGCCAAGATAGACACAAAGCCCATGCCTACTACAGTAGTACAAGTTTATATGCCAACTAGCTCTGCAGATGATGAAGAAATAGATGAAATGTATGACGAGATAAAAGAAATTATTCAGGTAGTGAAGGGAGACGAAAATTTAATAGTCATGGGTGACTGGAATTCGTCAGTAGGAAAAGGGAGAGAAGGAAACATAGTAGGTGAATATGGATTGGGGGTAAGGAATGAAAGAGGAAGCCGCCTTGTAGAATTTTGCACAGAGCATAACTTAATCATAGCTAACACTTGGTTCAAGAATCATGAAAGGAGGCTGTATACATGGAAGAAGCCAGGAGATACTGACAGGTTTCAGATAGATTATATAATGGTAAGACAGAGATTTAGGAACCAGGTTTTAAATTGTAAGACATTTCCAGGGGCAGATGTGGATTCTGACCACAATCTATTGGTTATGAACTGCAGATTGAAACTGAAGAAACTGCAAAAAGGTGGGAATTTAAGGAGTTGGGACCTGGATAAACTGAAAGAACCAGAGGTTGTAGAGAGTTTCAGTGAGAGCATAAGGGAACAATTGACAGGAATGGGGGAAAGAAATACAGTAGAAGAAGAATGGGTAGCTCTGAGGGATGAAGTAGTGAAGGCAGCAGAGGATCAAGTAGGTAAAAAGACGAGGGCTAGTAGAAATCCTTGGGTAACAGAAGAAATATTGAATTTAATTGATGAAAGGAGAAAATATAAAAATGCAGTAAATGAAGCAGGCAAAAAGGAATACAAACGTCTCAAAAATGAGATCGACAGAAAGTGCAAAATGGCTAAGCAGGGATGGCTAGAGGACAAATGTAAGGATGTAGAGGCTTGTCTCACTAGGGGTAAGGTAGATACTGCCTACAGGAAAATTAAAGAGACCTTTGGAGAGAAGAGAACCACTTGTATGAATATCAAGAGCTGAGATGGTAACCCAGTTCTAAGCAAAGAAGGGAAGGCAGAAAGGTGGAAGGAGTATATAGAGTGTCTATACAAGGGCGATGTACTTGAGAACAATATTATGGAAATGGAAGAGGATGTAGATGAAGACGAAATGGGAGATAAGATACTGCGTGAAGAGTTTGACGGAGCACTGAAAGACCTGAGTCGAAACAAGGCCCCGGGAGTAGACAACATTCCATTAGAACTACTAATGGCCATGGGAGAGCCAGTCATGACAAAACTCTACCATCTGGTGAGCAAGATGTATGAGACAGGCGAAATACCCACAGACTTCAAGAAGAATATAATAATTCCAATACCAAAGAAAGCAGGTGTTGACAGATGTGAAAATTACCGAACTATCAGTTTAATAAGTCACAGCTGCAAAATACTAACGCGAATTCTTTACAGACGAATGGAAAAACTGGTAGAAGCAGACCTCGGGGAAGATCAGTTTGGATTCCGTAGAAATGTTGGAACACGTGAGGCAATACTAACCTTACGACTTATCTTAGAAGAAAGATTAAGAAAAGGCAAACCTACGTTTCTAGCATTTGTAGACTTAGAGAAAGCTTTTGACAACGTTAACTGGAATACTCTCTTTCAAATTCTGAAGGTGGCAGGGGTAAAATACAGGGAGCGAAAGGCTATTTACAATTTGTACAGAAACCAGATGGCAGTTATAAGAGTCGAGGGGCATGAAAGGGAAGCAGTGGTTGGGAAAGGAGTGAGACAGGGTTGTAGCCTCTCCCCGATGTTATTCAATCTGTATATTGAGCAAGCAGTAAAGGAAACAAAAGAAAAATTCGGAGCAGGTTTTAAAATTCATGGAGAAGAAGTAAAAACTTTGAGGTTCGCCGATGACATTGTAATTCTGTCAGAGACAGCAAAGGACTTGGAAGAGCAGTTGAACGGAATGGACAGTGTCTTGAAAGGAGGATATAAGATGAACATCAAGAAAAGCAAAACGAGGATAATGGAATGTAGTCAAATAAAATCGGGTGATGCTGAGGGGATTAGATTTGGAAATGAGACACTTAAAGTAGTGAAGGAGTTTTGCTATTTAGGGAGTAAAATAACTGATGATGGTCGAAGTAGAGAGGATATAAAATGTAGACTGGCAATGGCAAGGAAATCGTTTCTGAAGAAGAGAAATTTGTTAACATCGAGTATAGATTTAAGTGTCAGGAAGTCGTTTCTGAAAGTATTTGTATGGAGTGTAGCCATGTATGGAAATGAAACATGGACGATAACCAGTTTGGACAAGAAGAGAATAGAAGCTTTCGAAATGTGGTGCTACAGAAGAATGCTGAAGATAAGGTGGGTAGATCACGTAACTAATGAGGAGGTATTGAATAGGATTGGGGAGAAGAGAAGTTTGTGGCACAACTTGACTAGAAGAAGGGATCGGTTGGTAGGACATGTTTTGATGCATCAAGGGATCACAAATTTAGCATTGGAGGGCAGCGTGGAGGGTAAAAATCGTAGAGGGAGACCAAGAGATCAATACACTAAGCAGATTCAGAAGGATGTAGGTTGCAGTAGGTACTGGTAGATGAAGAAGCTTGCACAGGATAGAGTAGCATGGAGAACTGCATCAAACCAGTCTCAGGACTGAAGACCACAACAACAACAACAACAACAACAACAAAATGGTGTGATCCCACGTAAAACACCTTTATTTATGAACAAAAGACTCTAAGGTAACTGTGATACATCAGTCATTATTAGAGCTACCAAGAACGTACGCAACGAAAATGAGTCGGTCGTTCGTGTATTTTTAATTTTAATCAGCATAATAGATGCATATTCGCACTTATTTACTTTCAAGGAAATTTTCTGTGCTTTATTTTTTAATAAAAATAAATATAACGGTTATGCTCATTCATTCTGCGTCTCACTGGTGAAAGTATCTATGGAATTTATCGTCTTTCTCACATCTCCCATTGGGACCTTAGTTATTTTTCTGTCAGTCACATTTCCTTTCGCAACTGTGATACGCATCTCTTCCATTCCAGCAATGCGATTACATTCTTTTCGGCTTCTCCATCTCATTTTAACGTACGTAAAAAAGGGCAAAATAGCACAAGAGCTTTTAGTACTGCTAGCACTGTAACAAAGAGCGCAGTAACTTCCTTTGATGGTTCGCTAAACGACGGAAATAAGGGAAACCTGAGCGAACGCAGGCGAATGCCAACAAAACTCAACCGAACGCAGTCTGCTCACGCACACAGAGTGTTTATATCTGGGCGTTCATTGTTGCGCATTCGCTTGTGTTCTCTTCGGTGGTTACCCTAGAACACTAAAAGTTTGACTGAGGGGCCGGGGAGGGGGGGGGGTAGGATTACATTGCTACTAAACCACCCTGAAGTTTACCAATCCACATTTTATTCGAAAGACATCGTAGTGTATTTAAAGGTTATGCGTTAGTTAATTACAGTTAGATCTACAATGGTATGTTGCATACCAAATTAAGTACAAAATGTCCTGTTCTATGCTTCACTGCAACTTTAAATTTTACGAAGGGTTAGTAAGTTAGGGTAAAGAGTCTGTATAAACTGGTGAAACGAGAACATCGGTAGTTCTCATCTTTAAAATCATTTATGTTTTTGGGCTAGTATACTGGTTCGGAGCATTCTTCTACATAGAAGCGTTCTATTTTCTTGACTCTGCACTGACACACAGTATTTTGCGTTTGCATATTTTTATAGATACGAATTCACCTTGTGTACTGGGTTTTGATTGCAGCCAAGTGACCTAAAATATCTCTGCGCGTAAGAACACACACACACACACACACACACACACAGTTAGGTACTTAGAAACACAGTGAAATACAGACGTTGCCACGGCCGTAGAAAACAAAACAAGGAATCGCATTTCACGAGATCAAAACATTGTACAGCGGGTGAATCAGGACGTACAAAAACAAGAAAACAGTACGCTAAAAAATCACACGTTTTTTTATGCAAAGAACCACGGAAACAACGTAGGACCCACAATTTTAACATCACTGCTGTTTACGATCTCGTTAACATGATTTGTAAGGATACGCATAACTGTTACATTGACCACTGAAGATATTTTAAATAAATCGAAAGTATCTGACCCAAATCAGATTTCATTATAGTTGCAAGAAAATAAAATGACTGACATATATTACGTATGAAACAGCGATTGCAGTAGACTGGCCTGAAAAGACCACGAGTTTAGGCCCACCTTAACTCTGTCCACTCTCCTCGCGACCCCCACGACGGTGAGCCCCTTCTTGAGCAGCGCCTGTGTGATGGCCGCTCCTATTCCGGCACTGGCGCCAGTAACTAGTGCGACACGGCCCGCGTACCTCTCCATGACTGCGACTCGCTTCCGTGCTCGGCGGCTACTAAATGGCGCAGCCAGCCGGTGCTGTTACGTCAGGCCCCCACAACTGCGCGAGTGGTCGACTGTGAAGAGCGGACAAATTGAATAGCTGGGCGGCGGCCATTAGAGTGGTAAACTGACGCGCGGAGTTCGAATGTTTATACATCGCTTTTGGTTATAAAATGCCTTCCCTTGAGTTAGGTCACAAACATAATGCCTCATTTAAATACGTTACTTCAATATACTTTTTAATTTATGAACAAACAGCAACTAGTCACTGTTTATGAATTTATCTTACGTACTACATGGAATCTGCCGTAGCTAAAAGTTATGTACTGCACCCCTAGCATTTTTCGTAGTTCATTTACGATAGATGTACGCAAAATGCATCAAAATACTCGAAGATTTCCCCACTATATTAATAGATATTTTCTGACTCTACCTTGCTTTAGATTTTATGACGAGAAGTGCGTTATATATGGCATAGTGCTTTGGCAACTCACGACCAAATTACAAGTTTCAACATAATCTAGACCATGAAAACAGTACCGATCATCCAACTTTCTTCAAAATGATCAGAACATATAAAATGGTATTCTGTCAGTCGGAAATCTTGCCTCCTGACAGCGTGTAACCATTTTTGTAACAGCTGTGTTTTGAGAAAGGAAACCTGCAAATAGATGCACAGGCGTTATGCTAATACCATGTTACAAAAACATTTATTAATCAAGTGCACTGACATACAAACAACTTAAAATATTCACATATCTGTGAAATGTAATATTCGTTCCTTTCTAGAATGTATTTGTACAATTAATCGCTGCACAACTCTTCACCATTGTACTTCTTTTGATTGGAACGTACAGACAGTAGAATTACGAGTAACAAATACTGTATGTACGCCCCAACAAATATACAACGTTGAATCAGGGTCTTCATAAGCAACAATACTACACAACACGTCAGACTACAACCACTATAATGGCGTCCAGCCGAAGGTTCAAATTATCCCGCGACTGCAGCGCCATCAGTGAGTCTAGTTATTTTTTATAAGGTCTTTGTGTTACGACTATGCTCTCTGCTGACCTTGGGTGGCTGTTACTGCTGACTCATCCGCGCGTTTCGCAACGGCGTCTGCTGTTCCCCTCCCTTCCCCTCCCGCGACGGCTAATCGAGCTACTTCCTACCAAGCACTCAATGTCAGCGACAGACTAGCGACACGTTACCTCGGTAGACAGAACATCGTCTCTTAATGTATGAGAATACTCTCAGATTACGCCACATGAGCCGGTAGAAATATGTCGGAATGGAATGCTCGAGAAGTAATGCGATTCTCAATAACTGTGTCTAAAGTGAAATATACATGAAATTAAATGTGTTTGGGGTTTTTAGAACATCTTTCGAATATTTTAAGATATATTTAACCATGAATGCATTTTATGACGTACCAGAAAATATTTCTTATGGAAAATCATGAATATTTTAAATCTAGATTACGCATATTCGACGTAGTTTTAGTTTCCTTCACCCTCTGTCGCACTCCCTTTTATGACTACACAACATTATTTCAAGATGGTTGGTTAGAAAATTTGTAGCAGCCTTGCCGCAAAAGTGCGTGAACGGACGGACCAGCGGACCTGGGCTGTTCAAGGTCGGCCTAGCCATCAGACACTGTCGCCAGAGGTCACCCGACAACATCGCCCGATAGCTCCATCTTAGACCTTCCGATCTCTTTCGTCCTTTTTTGCCAGGGCCAAGGAGGCCAGCTAGGTTAGGTTAGACCATTCTGTGTGTGAAGTAGGTTAGGTTTTAACGTCTTAGGATGGGATGGATATCGCGACGCCTCTGTGCTTGGATACGAGTGCTGCATAGCGGCTTCTGGTAATAAAGATAACGCCGGATGTGTGAATGAGCTTTGCTGTCTCGTAAGCAACGTGGCGAGTACTATAGGCCGTGTCGTCAGTTATCGGCACAATCAGACAAGTTCTGCAAATGTATGAGACGACGAGAGAAATTCTGTTACACACTCGAGATAATTCGTGGTGGCCTTGAAAAGCAACTTATGAACATTCTGTTTAGCTGTATATATTTATAGTTGTGCAGACGTGCGTCAATTAACCTTCAATGACTGTCATTTAGTGCACGAGTGAAAGTCATAAAGTGTAGCATAAGATACGCTGCACACGTAAAGCTCTTAAAAGTGGAAATACATACCGTACACTACACTTGCAAAACATTTCATGGTAACAGAATAACTATCCTGCTAGCATAAAACGCCAGTAATCAGTAATATTAATTTGTAGACAACTAATGACAACCCACCACAAAAAGAGATCCAGCAGCCATAAACATGTAAGATACGCCACCCATCTCACTTAATCATACACTACTGGTCATTAAAATTGCTACACCATGAAGATGACGTGCTACAGACCAAAATTTAACCGACAGGAAGAAGATGCTGTGATATGCAAATGATTAGATTTTCAGAGCATTCGCACAAGGATGGCGCCGGTGGCGACACCTACAACGTGCTGACATGAGGGAAGTTTCCAGCCGATTTCTCATACACAAACAGCAGTTCACCGGCGTTACCTGTTGAAACGTTGTTGTGATGCACCGTGTAAGGAGGGGAAATGCGTACCATCACGTTTACTTTGATAAAGGTCGGGTTGTAGCCTATCGCGTTTGCGGTTTATCGTATCGCGACATTGCTGCTCGCGTTGGTCGATATCCAATGACTGTTAGCAGCATATGGAATCGGTGGGTTCAGGAGGGTAATATGGAACGTCGTGCTGGATCCCAACGGCAACGTATCACTGGCAGTCGAGATGACAGGCATCTTATTCGCATGGCTGTAACGGATCGTGCAGCCACGTCTCGATCCCTGAGTCAACAGATGGAGACGTTTGCAAGACAACAACCATTGGCAGGAACAGTTCGACGACGTTTACAGCAGCATGGACTATCAGCTCGGAGACCATGGCTGCGGTTACCGTTGACGCTGCATCATAGACAGGAGCGCCTGCGAAAGTGTACTCAACGACGAACCTGGGTACACGAATGACAAAACGTCATTTTTTCGGATGAATTCAGGTTCTGTTTACAGCATCATTATGGTCACATCCGTGTTTGGCGACATCGCGGGGAACGCACGTTGGAAGCGTGTATTCGTCATCGCCATACTGGCGTATCACCCGGCGTGATGGTATGGGGTGCCATTGGTTACACGTCTCGGTCTCTTCTTGTTCGCACTGACATCACTTTGAACAGTGGACGTTACATTTCAGATGTGTTACGACCCGTGGCTCTACCCATCATTCGATCCCTGCGAAACCCTACATTTCAGCAGGATAATGCACGACCGCATGTTGCAGGTCCTGTACGGGCCTTTCTGGATACAGAAACTGCTCTGATCAGCACATTCTCCATATCTCTGACCCACTGAAAACGTCTGGTCAATGGTGGCCGAGCAACTGGCTCGTCACAAAACGCCTGTCACTACTCTTGATGAACTGTGGTATCGTATTGAAGCTGCATGGGCAGCTGTACCTGTACACGCCATCCAAGCTCTGACTCAATGCACAGGCGTATCAATGCCGTTATTACGGCCAGAGGTGGTTGTTCTCGGTAATGATTTCTCAGGATCTACACACCCAAAGTGCATGAAAATGTAATCACATGTCAGTTCTAGTATAATATATGTGTCCAATGAATACCAGGTTATCATCTGCATTTCTTCTTGGTGTAGCAAGTTTAATTACCAGTAGTGTATTTCATTTTAGAGGTTATAATCTATGCTTAAAATTTCCACTAATGATTTTGCCTATTTGAGGTTCTGAATAAACTTGCGATTTCCATTCATTGCTTTCGACCTATATCCCAGTTATGATATTTTAACCCTCAGGATGCTACAAACTTACTCTTTCTTGGACTAAACTTATCAGTTTCTCACGCTCCATATTGTGTGCGAGAACGTCGGTCGATACTTTCGGGAGATAAGGTCGGCTATTGTGTGGTCGTGTACTGATTTGAAAAGATCGGCCGTGTCTGGCCGATATCGGTCGTCGGCGGTATCCACCGATATTGAAGTCGCTATGACCACAGCCTCAGTTGCGTCAGATATCCGTCGGCGTGCGTACCTACCAATAGGTAAAATTCTGGCAACGTGTGGCGCGCACAGCCCGGGTCAGCAAAAGAAGGAACGGCAGTGCGAACCGAGCCGCCGTGTTTTTCGAATAGCTATAACTTCAGTCCGCGGGCCACGTGGGTCGAGTTTAACGCGAGCCCACCACAGGCGCGTGCGGAATCTTTTTTGCAGCTCTCGGTTCACTTCATCGCGTCCACGAAATACAGGGCGCCAAGCGATCGCGAGGAGAAGGTTCGTTTCGTTGCGGACACGCGTCCACTGTTCTCCCGCGATCACGTGATCGCTCGACTCGCTCGTCTCCGAGGAGCGAACACCCTCCGGCATCAGTGGAACTGTTATGCAACCACATTCATCGCGATCGCCTGTTAATGGACATTTCGATCTCATTTCGTTTTTCTCATTTGTTGATTTACTCATTTGGCAGAATATACACATTTTCGGCATGTGTACCTGTCAGTTCCCATTGCCACAGTGTCACCATAGCCTACATCCTGAACAAAGTATCTGGGTGTGGCCGGTTGACTACATGACTCCAAATTTGCACCACAGAACAAAATTCACAAGATATTTGATGTAATTATACACTCGTTCCCCAATATTTAGTGACAGAAGTAAAAGAGTGTCATTTACAGGCAGCTATTGTACACTGCCTGACAATAACGATGAAGCATCCGGAAAACGTGGTCGGGTGTCCGTGTAACTTTGTACTCGTAGAAACCATGTATGGGTTTGTAAATGATGAGAGTAGCAAATCTCTGTGACAGGTGGAATGGCCACTGGTGCACATTAGTGTTGTTCGCGTTGCGTTATGTTACCAGGCCTGGTAGGATACGTCAAGTGCATGAACAGCGTTAGATGTTGACGGATCACTATCAAGGACAAAGAGATGCAGCGTATTCGTGTGAGAAGCGATACAGAAAGGAAAGCAGAGGGCGGCTCGATTAGATTGTAGGAAGTCAAGCGTTGCGCTCGACGCCTTAATGAAACCGAATGAGCGAAATACGATAGCTGCCTATTACCACGGTTTGAAATGTACGTCCTAACGGATGGAAGTAATCTAACCGACTAAATGAAAACTTGTAGGAAAGGAAACATTAATGAAACACGTTGTGTCAAATTTTTAGTTAAAAACCTATCACATAAGCTTTTAAATGCATTACTGTTCATATGTGCAACCTCTGAAGTGACACTGCTTTTAGGTTCACAATGAAGCTGCTATATTTAGTAAATATCGGTGTTTTCCTTGCTGGAAATTTATTTTACTTCTTTTTATTTCTTTTGTAGCTGATAAATCAACTTCAGTTCCAACAGAAATAGCTATAATGGTACACTCTGCAAGAGTTTCAGTGTTTATATCAGTACTGGGTCTTTCATTCGTGTTCACAGCCTTACAGTAACACATAAGTATTATTTACTTGTATGTCTGGATGATCAGCCATTGACGACGACTTTCAGCCGCATGACGTTAATTCGAAATAAGTTGACGAGTAAGGATAGCCCCTATAGTTCAGGCTACCGCACGCGATAAGCGGGAAATCCGGCTTCCAATTCTGGTCCAACACAACTTTTCATATTTCACTAATATACCTGTAGAATATAGATAGTCTATCTAGAAATAGGCAGCATATCTATATCTAAATACAGATAGTACATCTACAGAGTGTTAGAAAAAGGTACGGCCAAACTTTCAGGAAACGTTCCTCACACACAAATAAAGAAAAGATGTTATGTGGACATGTGTCCGGAAACGCTTAATTTCGATGTTAGATCTCATTTTAGTTTCGTTCTTCCACCTACGCACAATGGAGCACGTTATCATGATTTCATACGGGATACTCTACCTGTGCTGCTAGAACATGTGCCTTTACAAGTATGACACAACATGTGGTTCATGCACGATGGAGCTCCTGTACATTTCAGTCGAAGTGTTCGTACGCTTCTCAACAACAAATTCGGTGACCGATGGATTGGTAGAGGCGGATCAATTCCATGGCCTCCACGCTCTCCTGACCTAAACCCTCTTGACTTTCATTTATGGGGGTATTTGAAAGCTCTTGTCTACGCAACCCCGGTACCAAATGTAAAGACTCTTCGTGCTCGTATTGTGGACGTTGTGGACGGCTGTGATACAATATGCCATTCTCCAGGGCAGCGCATCAGCGATTCCATGAGACGGAGGGCGGATGCATGTATCCTCGCTAACGGAGGACATTTTGAACATTTCCTGTAACAAAGTGTGGGAAGTCACGCTGGTACGTTCTGTTGCTGTGTGTTTCCATTCCATGATTAATGTGATTTGAAGAGAAGTAATAAAATGAGCTCTAACATGGAAAGTAAGCGTTTCCGGCAACATATCCACATAACATATTTTCTTTCTTTGTGTGTGAAGAATGTTTCCTGAAAGTTTGGCCGTACCTTTTTGTAACACCCTGTATATCTAACGCAGCTGATGCCACGATAGTCACAGTCAGAAAATTTATTTCTGTTCAACGTAGGTATTGCTTGAAATTAAGGTAGTCGGCTGCGTTAAAATTTAATGTATAGAAATGTTTTGAATTGGACCTGTAAGTTCACGCTAACATATGTAATACGAATCATATTCGTTTAATAAATGGCGATTGATAAGTGTCGCAACGAAACTTTTGTCAAGCTCTGTTCTAAATATGAGATGCGTTTCTGTTCTTCCATTATGTAACCTTTGGAGTGGAATGTCTTCTTCTCCGTAACTTTCTTTCAGTAGTGAGTACAACAATAAATCGCCGTCACCAACTTGAGAAACATGCGTCTACTTGCACAAACTGTCCACGACAGAGTCGCAGGTTACTTGTACTTGGCAGCGCTCAAATAAAATACTTTAACATCTATTTTCGCAATTCTGTAGTAAGATGTGGCTCTCCTTCCAACATCAAAAACAATTTCGATGTGTTAACTACATTTAGTACGGATCAACGTATCACCTAAAATAGACCTAATGTAAAGTAGCCAGCTACCAATTTTTCACTCCAAACCCTTAAAATTTTATGCTGCAGAGTACTGGGAAATTAAGCATGACAATAACTATGACCAGTAACCAAAAAAGGCACTTCATGATCAAGCTGTGAGAGGAAACTATAAAATACGAAAGAAATCGATTCTGTAGGCCAGTTAGAGTCCTCATAACCGAATGAAACGTGCTACATAGTGTCGTAAAGACAAAACGCAAATGTGAAAAGAAGTTGTTTTTAATTTTGTAAGGGAAAAAGACAACCTCTACAGCAAAAGTAGCTCCAGGAGGTGATATAAGATTGTTTCATTTACATACACTACATATTAGAGTTTTTATCAGCTTTCATTGTTAACAGAAAGAAAATCAAAAAACTCGTTTCTCTCATGTACTGCTATCAGCCGCTTTCTGGGAATCGGCCTTTAAAAATGCTGGCTGTACCTAGTAAATGTACTGCCGGTCTTAGAGCTGTACATTTAACTATTGATTTTTTTTATTAGATATGCTGTACATCAGGAATCTAGCAGGCTGCCTACCCCCGTCAGAGCAAGAACTGGAAGGGAAACGAAACACATTCACGTTCGGGAATAACCTCTTTGCTAATAACGTGTAAGTGCATGTAACTGGCACAATAAAAGGTGCCCGATGGCTCCCTCGTTCTGTTTCGTCACATATCGGATTCGTCCGTAACTCTCCACGTCGACTTCCTTGTTTTTTCATTTCAGCGAGTGCGAGCGATCTAGCATTTGTGTGAAAACTGCGTAGTGAAGCTGAACGCTGCAGTTTCTGTTGATAGCGTCGAGCAGCGATTACGTCAGCATTTGCCTTCACATGTCGCCGACTACCGCAAAGACCAATCTTTTCATTTAGATTTTCGTTCATCATTTTCAGCAATTGTTTTTGAAGAATGGTGATGCATAGAAATAGCGCACTACTTGTGTTCTCAAAACCATGTTTTCCGGCATGATTGTCGTGACCCACACCACAATTTTCATCCGATTTTAATGTTTTTTGGTCTCCCTTCGAGAAAACTGAAATCTTTTCAGTTCATCATAGCCGATATTTTTATGTCGACATTCAGTATTTTTTTCGGCCAAAAAAGAGGGTTCCAAAAATTCACATATTTTCAGATATCTACGATTCCGCCATTTTGTTTTGGAAGTCACAACGATGAACTAAAATTACACCTGTAAGGATCAGGGTGATATGTGAATTTCATGTTTCAGATAATCACAACCGGAACTACAGCAACAATCTTCGATCTACAGTATCTCCTTTCGGAGTTGCCTCGGGAAAATCCCAGTAACACAGTAGCGATGTTAATATTTTTCAATAAAAAATACCAATAAAAACTTCACTGTATGATTTATTCATTGCAGCAAATCACATTTGTCTAATACATTCCAGTACGGAGAAAAAATCCTGAATTTCAGCTTTATTTTCATCTGTTACCCTGTTGTTCCCCCTTAATTTGACTTAATTTTGCAATCACTGAAATAACACCACGTACCCTCTTAAACTGTGAAGATTAATTTCGTTCCTCCCTCCACTCCTGGGTGTTTAACTTTTTTCTGTCAGACAGTGTAGTAATGTTATACTGTTTCAGTTTTCACTACTAGCCTGACAGTATTGTAAAGTACCAGCAACATTTAATAAATATAAACATGTTTCGGGAGACATTTTCTCCTGTTCCTGAATAATTGTGACGTAATCGTCATCAGGTATTTAACATCTAAAATTTTCCCTGATGTTCAGTCCTCAGCTATACATATCCAGGTAGATCCTGTTTTTTCTTGTATAGTCATCTGCTCGCCGTCGTGGTCCATTCTTATCTCTTAAGATGTGCACCTAGAGAGCCTATGTACAGGGTAAAAATCGTTAATCGTCAGACCGCCAAGTTTTCTCCAAAGTGCGCGCAAGGTGTACAGACAGAGTCTTAAGGTGAAACGCAGACGCCTATTGGCTGTAGCAAGACACCGATGTGACAAATGACACCGAAACAGCACTTCTGGCTTTCTGTTTCGTACCTGGCTATAGCGAATCCAATTTCCGTGTGACTATACATTTAACCAGCGGAAAGATGCAGCACAAAAATGGCGAATATGCTCCAGTTTATAAGACTCAGACTGAAAAGTGGGGAAGAAGCTGCCTCATTCTACCCTCCACAGCATCTTTAAAAGTTTTCCCAATATTTTGGTATGCGAACATATTCACCCTCATCTTTATGTGAAAATCATGCATCACCCCCAAAGGCTTCCCTATCTGTAACTCGCCTACACCCACTGTCCACTGCTGTAAATCGCCCGCACCCATCCACCCCCGCTTTCATTTTCTCACTTACTCACTCAGCCCATGTCATTGTGATTATCTCCGTGTGTCTCCCCAACTATCACAGTCTACTGTCTCACAGCCCCTGTCTCCTTCGTTCTGTCGTACTACTACTATCTCCTCTCATCGTCCCTGTCTTCCCCTTGCTACTATCTCGTTCATTCCTTCCCACTGATAGTCTCTCCGCACACTGACTATCTATTTCTTTCGCGTTACCGCTGGTTCTCACCCATTTACACTTCCTCCTTCCCTTTATTCCTCTCCCACTTGCACTGTCTCCTTCACTCTTTCTGTATCACTGATCTGTCACCGTCAACTACGTTTCACTGTCATTATGCCCCTTTCTTTGTCTCACGTTGCCATTGTTTCCTTTCCTCTTTCTATACCACAACCATGGTCTATTGCCTTCCAGTATTTTTTTGTTTGTTTCCCACTGCCACTGTTTGGCTCTAAAAAACGGGAATATGATCGCATGCCAAAATTTTTGGGAAGTTTTTAAATGTGCCGAGGAAGGCAGAATGAGGCAATTGGCAACCTCACATTTAAACAGGGCACACGGTAGGCAACAACTAAGGCAGAAGAGCCAAGCGATTTACTCCGTTTGCCTAAGCTAGAGGAAGTGTGTAATACTCAGAATTTGACCTTGCGTAATAGGATAGTTACTCCAAGGTGCTCCTTACGTTGTTTTACAAATGGTCCCTGGCCAAAGTGCTACCCAAAACCCTTGACCCTAACTTTCTATCAGCAATAGAACACAAAGATGAGCCCCGGAAAACTCCGTTTTTATGAGCGGCGTTTTGGAACATAGTGGTAGCACCTTCTGTCGCATGTGAACTTAGATGGAGTTAACTCCACTGCCTGGTGTGAAGCAGTGTATCGTCTGACGAACGCCACGTATAGTGAAATACTGTCCATTTCTTATCGTTTTGAAACCTTCTAGTGGTATTGGCAATCGACCAGATAGTTTCTCTTGTTTTCTTTTATTCTGTGAACTGAAACTGTTTCAGTTTTTGCTGTTACGAAATCCGTCGCTGAAGTTAGTAGTCTCTCAGCTTTGAGTATACACTCTCAGACAAGAAGACAACGAAGCACCACGAAGGAACTACCAGAATGTGACGGTAACGGTAGACGTGATGTACATGTACAGACACGATTACAATTTCAGAAAAATTGGACGATTTATTCAGGAGAGAGACCGTCACAAATTGAGCAAGTCATTAACACGTTCGTCTACCTTTGGGCCTTATGCAAGCAATTACTCCACTCGACATTGATTGATAGAGTTGTTGACTGTCCTTCTGATCGATACTGTGGCAAATTCTGTATAGAGCTGACGCATTAGAGAGTCAAAACCCCGAGCTAGTTTAGGGCCCAGCCCATAACGCTTCTAACGTTATTAATAGAGGAGAAATCTGCAGATCTTGCTGGCCAGGGCAGCGTTTGGCTAGAACGAAGACAGGCAGCAGAAGCTCTTGCCGTGTGAGGGCACGTATTATCTTGCTGAAATGTAATCCCAGGACGACTTTCCGTGAAGGGTAACAAAACGGGCCTTAGAATATCGTCGACATGCGCCTGTGCCGTTAAGGGAGCAGCATATAACAATCAAGGGATCATGCCATGAAACTAAGTGACACCCCACGGGCATCACTCCTGGTTGTCGGGCCGTATGGCTGGCGACAGTATTGTTGGTATCCTACAGCTGTCGGGGTAACTCCAAACACGTATTTGTGATCATCGGAGCTTACTTCGAAGCGGAACTCATTACTGGAGACAATTCGACTCCAGTTAATAAGATTACAGGCCGAAGAAGTGTTTGGGGACGCCCTGTTGTCATCCGCCGCACCCTTACAACACAGCCGTGCGTCCATGACATTCTACGCCCCGTTTTGTTGCTCTCCATGGAATCCAACCTGGTCTTATATTTCAGCAAAGATAACGCACGCCCACACACGGTGAGAGCTTCTGCTGTTTGTCTTCGTGCTTGGCAAACCCTGCCCTGGCGTGTAAAGTCATCGGGTCTCTCCTAAATTGAGAACGTTTGGAGCATTATTGGCAAGGCTCTCCAACCAGCTCGGGAGTTTAGCGACCAAACGCGCCAATTGGACCGAATTTGGCACGGTGTCCCTCAGGAGGACATCCAACCACTCTGTGTAGCAATGCGACAGCTGAATGATTCCTTGCATAGGGGACAGAAGTGGAACAACGTATTAATGGCTTGCTCATTTTGTGAAGATCTTCCTCTTGAATAAATCATCACATTTTTCTGAAACTGTGGACCTAATAACTTTCTCTTATAATGGAGATAACCAGAATACGTGTTTCTGTGCTAACTTTTAGGAAAGTTAAAACATAGGAAATAGGAGAAACGCTTTCAAAGTATCTGATTTTCCAGAACGAAATATTTTTTACTTTTTGCCGCTGACGCAGTAGTACCCGTACAGGTAATTTATTATCAACGTCGCCGTGCGGAGTGGTCGCGCTGTTTGAAGCGCCATGTCACGGACTGCTTGGCCCCTCCCGCCGGAGGTTTGAGTCCTCCCTCGGTCATTGGTGTGTGTGTTGTTCTCAGCATAGTTTAAGTAATGTGTAAGTCTAGGGACCGATGGCCTGAGCAGTTTGGTCCCTTAGTTCACACACACACGCACACACACACACACACACACACACACACACACACACACACACAGGAACACACACATACACACACACACCAAGGTAGCAAGATACCTAGAGTCATTTCTACAGGTTGGCAAAACTAGGCGGCCGCTTTGGGCGGGAAAATGTTAGGGCCACCAAAGGGCGAAAAAAAAAATTAATATCAAATCAAACAGTGAAAAAGTTCAGCAAATGTTGAGAAAATTGAAAAAGAGGAAAGGTTAAAACTCCGAATCGTTTTCAAAAGCTTATGGAACAGTTGCTTAGTAAGTATTTACTTATTTTGACGAAGGTGAACACAATGCCTCTATAAACCTCAAAACTAAAGCAGCCGCTTTGAGTACGAATGGAAACAAACATAACCTTGATTCATCTCTGTCGAGTGCTGGAGCAGGGCGCGACTGTGTAGATCATTTGTCAAGCATCAGTAATATAGAGTGGTTCTGTTGACGTTTTCAGTTCTACTATTATTTCCTGTGAATAATCAACCACGTGTTCACAAACTAAGTTTTGTACCGCTCTTCCGACGTATCTAAAAGGATGAGACAGTAAACGCAGTTGATCATGCCAATACATAAAAATGATAAAGTCTATCTCTGAGTGTCTGAGAAAAGCAGAACGAGAAAACAATTACGTTGTCTTTTCTCAAACAAATTAGCTGTCGTGCTCTTACATTTGACTTATACATAAATAATAGCCGGCCGAAGTGGCCGTGCGGTTGAAGGCGCTGCAGTCTGGAACCGCAAGACCGCTACGGTCGCAGGTTCGAATCCTGCCTCGGGCATGGATGTTTGTGATGTCCTTAGGTTAGTTAGGTTTAACTAGTTCTCAGTTCTAGGGGACTAATGACCTCAGCAGTTGAGTCCCATAGTGCTCAGAGCCATTTGAACCATTTTGAACCATAAATAATAAACAGGAAGAGAGTGTAATGACACGTTTAGTGTTGGGACACTTATTTACACAAGTAACGTGTGAGAGGACATTTTCTGCTATAAAGTGTATAGAGACTAGGATTTGTGCACTGTTACCACAAGAATTCTTATCTTTGTAACCTAAACACTGAAACATATATTATTAATAAAATTGATGTTGTGTTTCATGATAATAGTTCCACACCTTTATTAGTCCATTTCCTTGCAATTGAATAAAAATATGCTGGTCAACATGTTGTAATCGGTATATACTAATGTCAATGGCTGGAAGTCTTGTTGTCTGCGCCCCCCGTTTGGTTTTGGCACACGGATGATCATGCCCTCGAGAATTGCAGATGAATGCAAAAGTCTGGATCCACGTGTTCGCAGCACATCATCTGCTGCCATACTTCCCCAAATCAGATCAGAAAAGGTGCTATAAAATTCAAGCAGAAGATCCAGGGATTTGTTTGTAATACCCCGCGACAGGCCATGCGTATTTCTTCCCGCATGACAGCCTCTAAAATTGTGGCATCGCCTTTTGCTGTGCCCGAAGGTGGCAGGTCGTGGAGGACGTCCTCAATGTCGTTTCCAGGCCGCTGACTGCCAGATAGAAAGTGCGGTAATAAGCTGTGAGGACGCAGAGGGTGGCAGTGTGTGTCTCTGCATGTTGCCCATCCGCCGAAATAACGGTCTTGAAGAGTCGCTTCTTACTATGTCTCCGTTCTCTGACGGTGCGATAAAGTGAAGCACGTTCCTCTGGGATGGAATCTTGCAGTCTCGCTAAAAACTGAGTACCGTCCAATCTGTCAGTCGTGATCGTAGCAGCAGCGCCTGTATCCGGTGGACGGCCGTTTGGTGCTCTGGCGGAGGTTATCGCGACGCTTGTTCTCTCAAAACTCAGAGGTCGGTCCTAGCCAAAGCGCACTTTGTCGTCCATACGCCATAATCGTGTGGAGAATAGCTGGTTTGGCACATCAAAGGTATGTCGTTGTCGCTCACATTTGGCCAAGTATTAGTGATGGGTACATGGGAAGCCTCTTCTTGGGGAATGTTGACGTTAAGAGTCCAAGGTCCTCTACTACGGCTCGGCTATTGTCGTGGTAGAGTCACGGGGCAGATGAAGGCCTGATGGTCTGTGAATGCAGTGGGTCACCGCTCGGAACCGACAGTCGCTGCCCGAAGACCTCGGGAAACGCAAATCCTGTCCAGCCTGCAGGTCGGGTGCTGGTGGAGTGTGTACATCCGCGTCGGCCACCGTGGATTTGCGTCCATGTATCATGTGAAGCGAGGTCCCGGACCATAGCATGAAGGGCCAGACATAGAACATGGTTGGCTTGAGTCTGGCATCATTCTTTCCATCTCGGACGCCCAATCACCAAGGTGGAGGTTGGTACCCTAGGCAACGGATGATGTTCATCTGGTGTCTTAGCCACAAAATTGCCGTGGGACTCGTAGGAGGGTTGAGCATGGTCAACTTGTCTTTGTTCTCGTGCGGCCGTTTCAGCAGCGAACCAACAACCGTTGGACTGAGGTCCATAGCCCGGGCCGCAGAGGGATTGTCCTCATCCTCCTGCAACGTGTCACCATCTCTCGAAGTGTTTCCTGTGGACAGCCTCCTCTTGTTTCGTTGTTTGGGCGATTTCTGCTTGCGATAACACGTGTCCGTATCCTGTAAATCGCGACGAGCAGTAGGCACCTCCCGCATCTCCGTGTCCCAACTTCGGGCAATGTTCTGGTGCACTCCTACCTCACACGGCTGTAGTGCAGACGTGGTCGCTGCTGTCGAGCACGGCGACGGTTCCTACGCAATCCACGGCGTCGTGGTCTCCCCTTGGCCCATGGGATGGGGGAGTTCTATTCGCACCTGACGCACTCCATTCAGAACATGATATGTCTCGAACGTGAGCCGCTTCTGTTCCAAGTGACTTAGTACTTCCCCGTAAGGCCGTAGCGCGTCCACGACAAGCGTGGCGGAAACTTCAAACGGCAGCTCGAATATTCGTATTTTCCGTACACCGAGGCCTTCACCGTCGGCAGTCACTACAGCCACCTTGCCGCCCGAGTGATGGAAACGATAGCCATCGCTAGAACCGAAAGTAAGCCGCTCGCACGCTGCTTCATCGACAAATTTCAAGTAAACTATGCTGGATTCGATCGAAGAAGTTTCTGTCGATCGACGTGTATTACGTCACGCAGGAAACGACTTCTTATGCCTTAGGCCGTACGTACTGGGCATCGAACGCTAATTTTATCTTGGCCTTTCTGAACGAAAGTTCGGGGCGACCTGCTTACACTGCAGTAACACTACCGGCGCGCCGCACCGAGCCCAGCGCACGTCCGCTTTGCAACCCGGCTGCCGGCCTACTGTCTTAGACGCTAACGATTACCTCAAGCATATAATTTAAATGATTCTTTGTTGTGACGTAACACTACGCCACACTGAGAAGGAAGCCGAAAGGCACGCGTATACACACGCCGACTGGCGTCAAGTCTGGAACAGGATACTTAATGAATGCGATAAAGAAAATACGTAGCTTTGGAATATACTTAACATTTAATGCTTCCTTTGGTACATCTCTCTTGACTATACAAATGAGATTCGTAAGATACATGCACTGATACAATTGGCGCCTTGCTAAGTCGTAGCCATTAACTTAGCTGAAGGCTATTCTAACTGTCTCTCGGCAAATGAGAGCAAAGGCTTCGTCAGTATAGTCGCTAGCAACGTCGTCGTACAACTGGGGCGAGTTCTCGTACGTCTCTCGAGACCTGCCGTGTGGTGGCGTTCGGTCTGCGATCACACAGTGGCGACACGCGGGTCCGACATGTACTAATGGACCGCGGCCGATTTAAGCTACCATCTAGCAAGTGTGGTGTCTGGCAGTGACACCACATTCTTATTGCGTACTGTTTCTCGAGAAACGTCCAAGTTGACTTTTCCCTGTAATCTTGTGAAAAACATTAACAACAACTTGTTTCTCACCATTAACGTTGTTCCGCACGTGTGTTTCACTAAGAAGCAGGAAGCAGTGTCATCCATTTTCACGGTACGGATGAGCAGCGACACAATCAGTGCACGAGTAGAGGTCACCGAGACTGTGACTGTACAAGATTTCTGAAATAAAACTTAAATAGCTAAAGCATCATTAAGAAAAAAATGTTGATGGTTGTTAATACATCAGAATGTCATTAAAGTTTCATTTACAGTGACATAGTACTCAGATACCTAATACATAAATTAGACCTCCATCCAGGAGCGGAACAACACCAGTGTGCGAGAGCTACGGCATCGCATTTGTGTTTGTTTACATCAAGTGTATTCCTATGATGAACGGAGTGTAGTGCACGTGCGCGAATTCACAGGAGTTCAGAAACTGCTGTCTATTCCCTCTCGCCAATGATGTGTCTGCTAATTCTCACAAGTCCACGCGTTCTCCCGCCAGATGGCATCCACGTTAGACCCGTTTAAAAAATGGTTCAAATGGCTCTGAGCACTACGGGACTTAACTTCTGAGGTCATCAGTCCCCTAGAACTTAGAACTAATTAAACCTAACTAACCTGAGGACATCACACATATCCATGCCCGAGGCACGATTCGAGCCTGCGACCGTAGCGGTGGCGCGTTTCCACACTGTAGCGCCTAGAACCGCTCGGCCACTCTGGCCGGATAGACCCGTTTAACACAGCCTATGTATACAGGCTGTCTGACATGTTTCATTCATAGCGGAGTATAGTGCAACAGACCATTTAGGGGATCCATACACGAGCGACGGATAACGCTGATACGCCTCCAAGTCGTGCGATCTGTGCGCTGATCGTTCGGAGCTCCCATGCAATGTGATTAATCGCATACGACATATGGGCTATTTGTTGCAATATGGCTGTCTATCTGTGACTCGTTTGTCTTGTATTAAGTCTGATTGTAGAGCTTTGTTTCGTTTCACTTTGTCCACGTTTAGCAAAAACTTTACGTTAGAATCTATAGTTACTCAACGGAGATGCTATTTATATTTGAAGGTAATAAAGATAACAAATCAGTGAGGCCCTGAAGTGAATACTCACCCGAGGTAAATAACTGCTGTTTTGAAGAGCGCGTAGTGTGAAGCAGTCGCCCTCCGTTTCTGGCGGTGGCGCCGCTGTGGCAATCGCAGCTTTGGCGTCTCCCTCTGGTGGGAAAGGGGGGGGGGGGGGAAGGTTGCTGTTCACGTGCATTTAAGGGGCGTTATGAGCTCACCAGTCAGTCAGTCTGGGGTCAGTCGGTCAATCTGGGTCTGTCTCTCGTCCGCATTTGTTAGGCTGTTAATGTCTGTCGTCGGAGTGCCAGTATGTCTGTCGTTAGGATCAACCTTCAAAGCTGGCAAAATGACAGTCTTTCCACTCCGCCAGTAAGATAACTCAGCGAGTTCGGGGCTTAGTTCCTGTATCTGAGTCTGCGCATTACGCCGCCAGTCTGCTCGAGTTTGCTCAGGCAATGGTCATTGGCGGTTGGATCGATCCATTGGCCGGTCGCGCACTGAGACACAAAATAACTTGTCCGTCTTGAGCGTCGGCGCATGTGAGGTCGCCACGTGAGTCCAGTGGGCCGCGGCGTATAGCGAGGGGTCGACACGAGAGCAACAAGAGTCAACCCACGACATCAGTCTGGCCGATGCGAGCTGCGACGCCGTGGTGTAACTGGTTCTCCGAGCACTTCTGGGCCCCTTCAGTTACCATCTGGTGGAGCTTGGCTCGATCCTTTCCTGGTGCAGGGATGTCGTTTTGCCACTGGGCGTGTTTCCTCTGCACGGTTGTGTCCCAGCCAGTATTTCCGCCGCCGTGTGTCTGGAAGTGAGTGGGAGACGCACCACCAGTGCAGTCGCGACGGAGCAGCAGTCGCGGACGGACCATCAACAAGACTCAACAAAAGAGTTCTGACGTACATAAAAGAAGCCACGTTAACAATATTATGGATCACACAAGTCCAACTTGACCTAGAAAAACTACAAATGGATCCGATAGAAGAGAGAAAAATATACAGAGAGAAGTTACACAAGTGGAATATTAGGTTAATGAATGAAGTCCTTCAGAAATCAGGTACAAAGTGGACTGAGGACAGAAAGAGGCTTCATGGAGAAAAAAATTGAGAGAAAAGCGGAAGATTTGACAAAATGCTCAAATGAGGCAGAGTGATTCTACGGTGTGTCGACGAAAATAATAATAATAAAATACTGCTTAGGTATTACAGACCACTGTACAACATCATTTTCTAATGATCTGCAGTCTGAAAAATGTATGTCTGAGCTATCTAATAGCTCTGATGAAATGAGCCTGCAAGCTTCACCATTCATCATATGTATCTGTATACATATGTTCTACTTGTGTTTGGTGTAACTGTCATATGAACTGTGAAGTAATAGTAGTGTGTAACTGCTCTGGTTTGTAAGTTATTCTGACAGGACCTGAGATTCAAGGAATGATTTGTAAATAAGGACAAGGACACATGATAATAAATTATTTTGATTACTGATTATTCAAAAAGATTGCACTTACTTTCTGCTTCTGAATTAATAGAAAGTTATATGTTAGCTCTTAAGAATACAGCTACTGCACAGGAGTACAAAATGTATGTACTTATACATGCAAGAGTCTCAAACACAATTCAAGTATTTTACGCTATTTTAAGAGCACGTTAATTTCGAGCAGTTGTTGCATAGCTCTTATATATATAAGAGCTATGCCTGAGTATTAACTAGGAAGATTATAATTATTTTACAGAAATTTGTTAATTAACCTGCATATACTTTTGTTCTCAATTATATTTAATTATCGCTCATCCTTCGTGTACATATGACTATATGTAATTTGTTTAAAGTAACTTGAAAATCTTCCCCCATGAACCATGGACCTTGCCGTTGGTGGGGAGGCTTGCGTGCCTCAGCGATACAGATGGCCGTACCGTAGGTGCTACCACAACGGAGGGGTATCTGTTGAGAGGCCAGACAAACATGCGGTTCCTGAAGAGGGGCAGCAGCCTTTTCAGTAGTTGCAGGGGCAACAGTCTGGATGATTGACTGATCTGGCCTTGTAACATTAACCAAAACGGCCTTGCTGTGCTGGTACTGCGAACGGCTGAAAGCAAGGGGAAACTACAGCCCTAATTTTTCCCAAGGGCATGCAGCTTTACTGTATGGTTAAATGATGATGGCGTCCTCTTGGGTAAAATATTCCGGAGATAAAACAGTCCCCCATTCGGATCTCCAGGCGGGGACTACTCAGGAGGATGTCGTTATCAGGAGAAAGAAAACTGGCGTTCTACAGATCGGAGCGTGGAATGTCAGATCCCTTAATCGGGCAGGTAGGTTAGAAAATTTAAAAAGGGAAATGGATAGGTTAAAGTTAGATATAGTGGGAATTAGTGAAGTTCGGTGGCAGGAGGAACAAGACTTTTGGTCAGGTGATTACAGGGTTATAAATACAAAATCAAATAGGGGTAATGCAGGAGTAGGTTTAATAATGAATAAAAAAATAGGAGTGCGGGTTAGCTACTACAAACAGCATAGTGAACGCCAAGATAGACACAAAGCCCATGCCTACTACAGTAGTACAAGTTTATATGCCAACTAGCTCTGCAGATGATGAAGAAATTGATGAAATGTATGACGAGATAAAAGAAATTATTCAGGTAGTGAAGGGAGACGAAAATTTAATAGTCATGGGTGACTGGAATTCGTCAGTAGGAAAAGGGAGAGAAGGAAACATAGTAGGTGAATATGGATTGGGGGGAAGAAATGAAAGAGGAAGCCGCCTTGTAGAATTTTGCACAGAGCATAACTTAATCATAGCTAACACTTGGTTCAAGAATCATAAAAGAAGGTTGTACACCTGGAAGAATACTGGAGATACTAAAAGGTATCAGATAGATTATATAATGGTAAGACAGAGATTTAGGAACCAGGTTTTAAATTGTAAGACATTTCCAGGGGCAGATGTGGATTCTGACCACAATCTATTCGTTATGAACTGCAGATTGAAACTGAAGAAACTGCAAAAAGGTGGCAATTTAAGGAGATGGGACCTGGATAAACTGAAAGAACCAGAGGTTGTACAGAGTTTCAGGGAGAGCATAAGGGAACAATTGACAGGAGTGGGGGAAAGAAATACAGTAGAAGAAGAATGGGTAGCTCTGAGGGATGCAGTAGTGAAGGCAGCAGAGGATCAAGTAGGTAAAAAGACGAGGGCTAATAGAAATCCTTGGGTAACAGAAGAAATATTGAATTTAATTGATGAAAGGAGAAAATATAAAAATGCAGTAAATGAAGCAGGCAAAAGGGAATACAAACGTCTCAAAAATGAGATCGACAGAAAGTGCAAAATGGCTAAGCAGGGATGGCTAGAGGACAAATGTAAGGATGTAGAGGCTTGTCTCACTAGGGGTAAGATAGATACTGCCTACAGGAAAATTAAAGAGACCTTTGGAATGAAGAGAACCACTTGTATGAATATCAAGAGCTCAGATGGCAACCCAGTTCTAAGCAAAGAAGGGAAGGCAGAAAGGTGGAAGGAGTATATCGAGGGTTTATACAAGGGCGATGTACTTGAGGACAGTATTATGGAAATGGAAGAGGATGTAGATGAAGATGAAATGGGAGATAAGATACTGTGTGAAGAGTTTGACAGAGCACTGAAAGACCTGACTCGAAACAAGGCCCCGGGAGTAGACAACATTCCATTAGAACTACTGGCGGCCTTGGGAGAGCCAGTCATGACAAAACTCTACCATCTGGTGAGCAAGATGTATGAGACAGGCGAAATACCCACAGACTTCAAGAAGAATATAATAATTCCAATACCAAGGAAAGCAGGTGTTGACAGATGTGAAAATTACCGAACTATCAGTTTAATAAGTCACAGCTGCAAAATACTAACGCGAATTCTTTACAGACGAATGGAAAAACTGGTAGAAGCTGACCTCTGGGAAGATCAGTTTGGATTCCGTAGAAATGTTGGAACACGTGAGGCAATACTTACCTTACGACTTATCTTAGAAGAAAGATTAAGAAAAGGCAAACCTACGTTTCTAGCATTTGTAGACTTAGAGAAAGCTTTTGACAACGTTAACTGGAATAATCTCTTTCAAATTCTGAAGGTGGCAGGGGTAAAATACAGGGAGCGAAAGGCTATTTACAATTTGTACAGAAACCAGATGGCAGTTATAAGAGTCGAAGTGCATGAAAGGGAAGCAGTGGTTGGGAAAGGAGTGAGACAGGGTTGTAGCCTCTCCCCGATGTTATTCAATCTGTATATTGAGCAAGCAGTAAAGGAAACAAAAGAAAAATTCGGAGTAGGTATTAAAATTCATGGAGAAGAAGTAAAAACTTTGAGGTTCGCCGATGACATTGTAATTCTGTCAGAGACAGCAAAGGACTTGGAACAGCAGTTGAACGGAATGGACAGTGTCTTGAAAGGAGGATATAAGATGAACATCAACCAAAGCAAAACGAGGATAATGGAATGTAGTCAAATTAAATCGGGTGATGCTGAGGGGATTAGATTAGGAAATGGGACAGTTAAAGTAGTAAAGGAGTTTTGCTATTTAGGGAGTAAAATAACTGATGATGGTCGAAGTAGAGAGGATATAAAATGTAGACTGGCAATGGCAAGGAAATCGTTTCTGAAGAAGAGAAATTTGTTAACATCGAGTATAGATTTAAGTGTCAGGAAGTCGTTTGTGAAAGTATTTGTATGGAGTGTAGCCATGTATGGAAGTGAAACATGGACGATAACCAGTTTGGACAAGAAGAGAATAGAAGCTTTCGAAATGTGGTGCTACAGAAGAATGCTGAAGATAAGATGGGTAAATCACGTAAGTAATGAGGAGGTATTGAATAGGATTGGGGAGAAGAGAAGTTTGTGGCACAACTTGACTAGAAGAAGGGATCGGTTGGTAGGACATGTTTTGATGCATCAAGGGATCACAAATTTAGCATTGGAGGGCAGCGTGGAGGGTAAAAATCGTAGAGGGAGACCAAGAGATGAATACACTAAGCAGATTCAGAAGGATGTAGGTTGCAGTAGGTACTGGGAGATGAAGAAGCTTGCACAGGTAGAGTAGCATGGAGAGGTGCATCAAACCAGTCTCAGGACTGAAGACCACTACAACAAACAACAACTTGAAAATATTTGTTCTTTTCTTATTGCAGAACTAATGAAACAGTACTGAAAACTAGGAGCGCCCAGTAAAAATTGCTTTATGATTGTGTTTCGCATTACAATCATATTTATTAATGGATGCTGCGATAAATTTTAATTATATGGTTCTGTAATGCTTCGACGTAGAGCTGGTAAAAAGCTGTATAGGTATTCCCCATTTTGCAGGTCTTTTTGCTCATTTAAAACTCTGTCTGATAGATCTTTTTGATGGATGTAAATTTCAATTTCTTCCATTACATCAATGATTTTTCCTTTCTGTAACTTACTTAATATGTGAAGTGATTCATCTACATTAGGTGTTGTGTGGTTGGTGTCGCTCAAGTGTGCTGCGGATGAGTTATTGTCGCTTATTATCGTGCGTTCTTTAAATCGTGTGGTAGCATTTCTTCCCGTTTGTCAAATATAAAATTTTGGGCATTCTCCGCAGTTAACTTTGTAGATTCCAGAGCATAACATGGAGTCACCGAAGCAACGACGTAGATGTCATAAAATAATCCATAAAGTGAGTTATAATGCGCCTAGTATATCTATAGATATAACTTGATTCTACATGAAATTCATTAGCGTCACTAATGTATCCAATGTATAACAGTTCACGTATCTTTATGTGCAGTATATATGCGTAAAAAAAGTACATTTTGCGAAGTATGTAATATGGAAAAAGAATAAAGGCAAAAATGCTTATTAAAATTTACATAAAGAGGCATATATATTACGGTATCCACTCCGGTTATTCTACTATTACAACAAAAGAAAATGTATCCATTATTTAGGAAATGTATGTCCTCGCTGTTCATCTTCGAGAAGGAGAGGGATCAAAGAGCTTTCCTATCTCCAGTTCTACAAGTACTGTTGAGCGATAAGGTGTTTTCACTTTCTTAGCTCCGATCACAGAAACGTTTCGCTTGACGGTAGAGCTGACAGTCTTGTGATGGGTTCAGGCGACCAACTCCACAATAAAGAGAATTAAAGTTCTGTAGCAAATGGTTTCCGTGTTGAGACATAAGCTACTTAAAACGTTTGGATGTACTTGTATTTTGTGTACCCAGTCAGTAGCTGTATTCTAAAACGCTAGTATACGGGTGTCTGTCCTAAGGGATGTAAGGCGCATTTTATCTGATCTTTTGGCAGATATATGCGATGTAGTTTTTTTATTAGTTAGGACAGAAAGCGTTCGTAAGTTTCGCATTACAAACAATATTGTTTTAAAGCGTAATTTTACATGCCCATTGTATAGAGCGGTCCCGTATCGCTCTAGTGTGTTATTCCTTTTGTCGATTTATGTCAACAGTAGCAGTAAAACACTAAGAATAACAAACAGTACTGCAGCAGCGACTGAGCAGCGCTTTGCACGACGGTTGCCGCCAGCGCAGGCCGAGGCTGTGCTGTCGCCCCTGAGCATAGTTTGTTCTTCGTGTTTTACGTAGGCAAGATAATGTCGCCCTAAATCAATTTCGGACTGCATTGTCGAATGGACTCGTAAAATTCCACTTAGAAAAGTATTTCATTTGTAACGCGAAGCAAACTGGCGCTTTCCATCGACGCTGGGTGTCGTATGAAACATGTGACGAACAGGATTTGTTTCCGCTGACTTCAGCTGCACGTTACGAAGATGAGATTGCAAATATCTGCGGAAACACCACGGAAAATGTGCCTGGGGGCTCTTAAGGGAGACATCCCGTTCTCCTACAATTTGATAATCACTTGCTAACCGACTTGCTGCCGGATGCTAATGAGATGCTTGCCAGGCAAAATTGGCCTACGAAATTACCTACTACACTTGTATTGACCACAAACAGTCTGAAAAGAAAAAAAAAAGATACATTGTTTTTCCAGTGACACGTTAATGAGCTGTTGCTGATACTTGCCGCCGAAATTATCTACCATGCTCGTAAAGACCAGACAGTGAGCTGTCTGGAAAGAAATACCGTGGAGAATGAGCTGTTACTGCAATTTTGTAATGAAGCAGCGTAAAGATTTGATAGCTGGTTATTTAAATAGTAGTTATTATTTGACAGGAATCGCTGTCTGATATTTAGTAACGCGGACGTAGCTGGATGACGTTATCGGCAGGTTGCATGCACCGCTATATTAATATTAATAACCCTTTTGCGGGCAAGTGCGCGCTTGCCCGCGAAAGGCAAAGGTTCCGAGTTCGAGTCTCGGTCCGGCACACAGTTTTAATCTGCCAGGAAGTTTCATATCAGCGCACACTCCGCTGCAGAGTGAAAATCTCATTCTCTAATATTAATAACCACTAAAAATAGAAAAAAACAACTGTCAAACAACAAACACGAAATTTTGTGAGCGGCCATTGTAGTTTGCTCACATTATCTATTTATTTACTTTATTTAAATTTCATTGAGCTAACAAGCTATGGTTCCTAACACAGACTGTTTTTAAAAATATTATAATAATATCCATTTGGTACCGATCGGAGAGATAAAATTTACCAGACAATAACAGTACCTACTATATTGTGGGAGTGCGCTGTTTACCTTTCTTTCCTTTCTTGTGGAAGTAACGTCTTTCAACCTCACTTGAAGAAAAACATTCCACATTGCACATTGCAAATTGCCGTTGGGAGTTTGGTAGAAATATAGAATAAACAATTAACGATATGCGATTAGGACTCGCGTTCTGAGCGTTCCGTACGACTTAATAATATATATTGACAGTTAATCCATTTCGGGAACCGATAATCTCGACGATTTTTGCCTTTTATCGATACTGATAGTTGGAAGATATCGGTCTCAGAAATTCCACCATTTTCCAGCATGATTTAATTTCAAGTTTGAGGTTGAATAACAAATGACTTTCACCACATCTGAACGGTAGTAGGACGGAATACCAATCACATATCTTTAAATTTAGTTGGGCATAATATCTTCAATTTCATCCACCTTAAAAGCAAATCCTCGTTTCAAAACATCCGGTGCAGATAGGACTAAGCGTATGTTTCTTCATTTATCGAGTCAATTTCGAGCAGAAGAAACTTCATTCTTTATTTACGATTGTATTTGAAAATTGAGTTGTGTATGATTGACGTTTCTTCTATTAGTTGTAGGCAAATTAACAATTTTTTTCTGAAAAACTGTAGCATGTCAACAAGTAACATAAAGTTAAGTGTTACGAAGCTATTCGAGATAGTATGTGAATGGAGGGTGGACAATAAGTACACAGAAGCCATTAGAAGTGATATTGAGTTGAACTGGGGAGAACAGACATTCAGGGCACAATTTACTAAAAGAAGGCATTGTGTGATTGGGTACGTCCAGAGGCACCAAGGAATCATCAGTTTTGTGACGGAGTGATGTTCGGTTGTACAAATTGTAAAGGAAAGCCAAGGCTTCAATGCAGATTGCAGGTTCCATAGGATGCGCCTTTCGGCAGCTATGCAGAGATGAATACGGCTGCACAGTATACGCTAGCACGGAGAGCTATGTGGAAGCGTTCCTACGACGAAAGACACCAAAAACAACCACAGCTCAATCCTTGCCCTGAAATTCTAAATTAAAATGAGTCCCTTAGCATTATGAAAAACGTGTACGATGAAGTGCTCATGGCACACGAATATCCATGTAAGGACGCGATTACTATTGGGAAATTGCTCATAAAATAAGTTTGGATCATCACCAAAACCATGGGAAATAGGAAAAGCGTCGAACACGTTTTACAGCCCCTCGTAAATTCTTCCCCAGCTTTGCGCAATTTGCCGGTTATCACATATTTCTTCTCGCAAAACTCAAGGACACTGAAATACAACAGCTTAGTAACTTTTTTCATTGCAACAATGGACTCTCAGACCTCATCTGGGAGTCTTTTATGGATCGCCATTACGTAGTTGTCTGCGTGTGGCCCTCAGACATAATAAGTACAGAAGATGAAGCTGGAAAGACCACATTCACCTGAGGCAAACGAGACACTGGAGAGCTTGGGAAAATGGAATTAAGATGCAGAAGTCATTGGAAACAGGATTATAATTTAGGTTATTATAGAGTAATTCTCTCTTTCGCATATTAGACGACTAATGTATGTCTTTTTTATCTTAATTTTAGCACGTGTACATGATAGTTAACTATAATTGGGACGAATCATTCCTTTCAGTCATATTTGAACATAAACTTGCATCACACATTATGTTTCCTTCCTTAAAGATGACGTAGATTTTGAAGCAATTGTTGCATTACTGCTTGTTCATTTTTTGTAATGTACAATAAAGAAAACTATATGTTATCTCAAGTAAATTTTGGGTTACTGAAAGATACACAGCCACAGGCACATGCACTTTTTTCAGTCATATACTTAACCCCTTTCACTACCGATGGGACGCATGTGCCAAAGACATTTTACCGGACAGTGAGTGTAAATTTGCGATTTGTATTGCTATCTAACAATGTCACATTGGTAAGGGGAAGCCTGATTACGGCTTGTAGAATTTTTAAATTGCTGCACCTGATGACGCCAATGGTGAGTACGTCGAATATATTTCAGGACCTACAGTATAAAAAATACTACTGACTGATTTTACTATCTCACTTTCAGAGCTAATGGTGAGAGGAAAAGATGTGATTGTCTATAGAGAGAACGTTGCTGGATGACCCACACTTCGCAAAAATCTCCGGTGGATGATGGGGATCGCCCACCGACTCATGAAACAAGAAGACGTACAGGACGGGTTACGAGAAAGAAGGAAACTACAACAAAGGCTTTGTGTACAATCCGTCGAATAGCTTTCTGCAAAAACTGTTTAATATCGTATCACAAGTAGGAGGATAGAAGTAACTGTCACATTACGCACTCGTATTTGCTTGTAATGACACAGAGCTTGTCATTTGGAATAATCTATCGAAATGTCAAACATTTGTAATCATAGAGACGATTCTACTCCTCTTCTTAAAAGAAATATCGTAAATTAAAATGCAGGATGCTAATTCTTTTCATCGTCACTGAGACTTAGAGATATCACATTAAAATACCAGAGACACACGTTTGTCCCACACCTGTCTGCACTGGAAAACGCAGCGATTGTTTTTGGCTCAGGGTCCACTTTGTGGAAGCGGAGGTTATCGCAAGGCCGCACCTTTTGAAGTGACCGCACCTTTTGAAGTGATTGCATTCGTTAGTTAATTTTGAATGTCAGAAAGGGTATAAACCGTACCATGAACATAAATAAAGGTAAATAAAATAGTCGTAGTTTTATTTATTTAGTTAATTTCATATCATCTGCATCTGCAGGCACATTTAATTTTAGCTATTTAATGAGACAAATGTATCCTATCAGACTGTTGTACAATTTTTTTGAAATCAGGAGTGAGAGTGTTTGTTGAAATGCTTATCACAGCCTTTAGGTTAATGTCTGCCAAAACTCATCGCTATATACACTTGTTGGTCTTCAAGCAAGAACAAATTTGCTCACAAATACCTCCTCTCCTCTCATCGTATATTAGTAACAGAACCGCGAGATATTTCCATTGTGTCCGTTAATAAGAGTATGACATTCTACAGTACCCAGACTCTTTTTAAATACTCAACCACCTCACACTGTTGTCGTAAATTACGGCTTCATATTCTCCTTCCACATTCCCAAGAATAGATTTGAATTGTAGTGGTGGAGTGACCTCGGTCCGACTGCGTTCACAGCACCATGTTCTTTCATGGCAAGCCATCCTGGGCTTACATTTCAGCAAGATAATGCCCGCCTGCACACAGCAAGGGTTTCTACTGCTTCTGTTCGTGCTTGCCAAACCATACCTCGGCGAGCAAAGTCGCCGTATCTTTCAGAAACTGAGAACGTTTGTAGCGTCATGAGCAGAGCCCTCCAACATCTCGGGATTTTGACTGACTGACGCACCACCGGAACATAGTTTGGCACGCTATCCATCACGAGGACATTCAACAGCTATATCAAAGACAAGCGAAAAAACAACTGCTTCTTTAAGGGCCAGAGCTGGACGTACACGTTACTGACTTGCTCAATTTGTGAAGCTCTTTCTCTTGAATAAATCATCCATTTTTTTTACGTTATCACCTGTTTGTTCTCAGATGTCCATCACATACACCTATTTCCGTCGCTTTCAGATAATTCCTTCGCTTTGCGTCTTTTCTTATCTTAAAATGTGTTTGCCAGTTCTTCACTAAACACATGATATTCATTCTGATTTTAGGCTTTTTGGTAGCTTTATGGTTTCACTAAAGTTGGAAATTTATATATTTACTGTTGCGTAAACAAAATGGAACCCAACCAGATCAGACTGAAGAGCACTGCTCGTCGTACCATTCACCCAAACGAAGTTGAGTGTCGGGATCTGATAGGCCACTGCGAATAGCCTGTGCGAATAGTATGTGCACTGCGCATGCGCATCAACGTGGCCGTCCTAGGGGAAATTTGAGGACCCGTACGGGAAGGAGAACTCGATGCAAGACAAGTTTTTCGGATTTTCCTCGCGGGTCGCACAAAAATCATTAGCGGACCGGTTGTGGCCTGCGGGCCGCAATTTGTCCACACCTATGCTCGAGCATCTCAACGACTTTATATTCCGGCGTCGCCAGAATGCAGCACTATCACATGAAGTGAAAATGGCAGTTCCACAGCAGAGCCGGACAGCAGTAGTTTGAGTTGCAGAAACAAAATAGTCGATTAGAGTGCAAAGAATTTGTCGTAGTTTGCGTGGATTTGATTAACCTCATGCAAAAACAATTAAAGAGTTGTGTCGTAAGTTTCCGACAGCTGGAACTCTTCTGAAAGATTCTGGCGGTATACGTCACTGTGTTTTGACAGAGATAGTTGTCAACATGAGACAGGCACTTCCCTGCAGCCCACGTAAGTCAATTCTGGAGGCACCTGGGCAATTGTACGTACGCCTAGGTAAACTGCATCGCGTAGTACTCCAGCATCTTCGTTTGTATGCTTAAAAAGTGCGCATTCTGGAACATCTGATGACGACAACAATTTGCTGCGGGACAATGATTTGCTACAGATATGCTGCAATGTATTGACATGAATGTCAGGTTTCTGGAAATACGTTTATTCTCAGATGAAACAGTCTTTCGTGTATCATGAATGGTTAACTGGCATAATGTTTGGATGTGGGGCGTGCAACATCCGCTTGCAATCATTGAACGTGTTCGTGAAAGCCCTAAATTGAACGTCTCGTTCACACTAAGACATGACAGGATTGTTAGACCATTCTTCTTTGTAGAAAACGCAGTAAACGAGTCAGTGTGTCTGTACATGTTGGAGCAGCTTGTATACGCTAATATACAAGACTTGCAACACACCGCCATCTTTCCTCCGCCGCATCAGTCACGTCCGTCTGCAAGTCCCTAGATACGAAATTTCCCAGTAACTGCATCGGACGCGGAGGACACATTGCCTGGCCACCAAGCTCTCTCGACACTCTGGAATTCTTCCTGTGATGATTCGTGAAGCAACACGTGTATGCGACCAAAGAGGTTGAAATGAAATGAAATTTCGTGTGGCGAAGGCCTCCCGGCAGGGTACACCTGATCGCCTGGTGCAAGTCTTTTGAGGTGACGCCATTTCGGCGACTTGAGCATCAAATTCAAATGGTTCAGATGGCTCTGAGCACTATGGGACTTAACCTATGAGGTCATCAGTCCCCTAGAACTTAGAACTACTTAAACCTAACTAATCTAAGGACATCACACACATCCGTGCCTGAGGCAGGATTCCAACCTGCGACCGTAGCGGTCGCTCGGTTCCAGACTGAAGCGTCTAGAACCACTCAGCCACACCGGCCGGCACTTGAGCATCGATGAGGATGAATTTATGATGATGAAGACTACACAAACACCCAGTCTCTGAGTGGAGGAAATTTCCAGTACAGCCGGGAATGTAACCCGGGCCACCTGGCATGACAAGCCAGCGCGCTGTCCATCCAACTACGGTGGCGGACACCAGAGTGGACGATATTCCCATGTTAAGAGGCCGAATCACTGATGCGATTGCATCAGCGAGAGAGTACGAATACCCATTTGTCAAAAGGGCAGATGTTTCATTTTCATGATTTTTACTTTTTCACTGATTACGAAACCCTAAAGGTGGGAGTATCATTCTGTGTTGAAAAGGACAGTAATGTCGTAACTGCAAGTAAGTTAAAAATTCGTAATTTCCTTTGTATTGTGTTAAAAGGGCAGATATCCTGGACATCTTCCTTTTTAACAAAATACTTAATGTTATCTGGTCACAAGTTGACAATGTATTTTAGAACGTCTTAGAGGAAAGTACAACAATGATTTACAATTGACAATATTTGGTATCCGTTGGTTCAGAGCCCAACAAATCATTGTAAAATCTGCATTATTGTGCATAAAGTGTACTGTTTGAAAGCACGTTAAACACCGTCGTTTCCTCAGATAAAGATGAAAGCGTTCTAGAACAGAAAACAAAATGAACGTAGTATTACAACTAACACTGAAGCGCCAAAAGAAACTGGCATAGGCATGCGTATTCAAATACAGAGATAAGTAAACAGGCAGAATACGGGACTGCAGTCGACAACGGCTATGTAAGACATCAAGTGTCTGGGGCAGTTGTTAGATAGATTACTGCTGTTACAATGACAGGTTATCAAGATTTAATTGAGTTTAAAGCCGGTGTTATAGTTGGCACATGACCGATGGGACACAGCATCTCCGAGGTAGCAATGAAGTGAAAATTTTTGGGTACGACTATTTCATGAGAGTAGTGAAATATTAGGAATCCGGTGAAACATCATACCCCGGACATCGCTGGGGCTGGAAAATGTTCCTGCAAGAACGGGACCAACGACGATTGACGAGAATCCTTCAGCGTGACAGAAGTGCAATTCTTCCGCAAATTTCTGCAGATTTCAATGCTGGGTCATCAGCAACTATCAGCGAGCGCGCCATTCAACGAAACATAATCGATATGGGCTTTTGGAGCTAAAGGTCCACTCGTGTTACCTTAGATGACTGCACGATGCAAAACTTCACGCCTCGCCTGGGCTCGTCAACACCGACATTCGACTGTTGATGACTGGAAACATGTTGCCTGGTCGGACGAGTCTCGTGAAAAATTGTATCGAGGGATGGACGTGTACGGGTATGGAGACAATCTCATGAATACACGGACCCTGCGTGTCAGCAGGGGACTGTTCGAGCTGGTGGAGGCTCTATAACGGTGTGGGGCTTGTGCAGTTGGAGTGATATGGTACCCCTGCTATGTCCAGATACGACCCTGACACGTGACACGTGCGTACGTAACCTGTCTGATCACCTGCATCCATTCATCTCCCGCCGGCCGGAGTGGCCGTGTGGTTCTAGGCGCTACAGTCTGGAACGGCGCGACCGCTACGGTCGCATGTTCGAATCGTGCCTCGGGCATGGATGTGTGTTATGTCCTTAGGTTAGTTAGGTTTAAGTTGTTCTAAGTTCTAGGGGACTGATGACCACAGCAGTTAAGTCCCATAGTGCTCAGAGCCATTTGAACCGTCTGAACCATTAATCTCCATTGTGCAGTCCGACGGACTTCGGCAATTCCGGCACGACAATGCGACAGCCCACACGTCAAGAATTGCTACAGACTGACTCCAAGAACACTCTTCTGAGTTTAAACACTTATGCTGATCATCGAACTCACCAGACATGAACAGTTCTGAGCGTATCTGGGATGCCTTGCAACGTCCTGTTCAGAATAGATCTCCACACCCCTCATACTTTTCCGGGCTTGTGTCCAGCCCTGCAGGATTCATGTTGTCAATTCCCTCCAGAACTTCTTCAGACATCAGTCATTTCACGTCATGTTGCCGCACTTCTGCGTGCTCGTGTGGGCCCTACACGATATTAGACAGGTGTAGCAGTTTCTTTGGCTCTTCAGTGTACATTGTAGAAGTTTGTGGGGTAAACAAGATAAGCAATTGGAAATTCTATTTCGTTTTTAATTTTGTGGAGCTGTATTGGCAGTTGTGACAGTTTGTGTATATGTGTCTGGTTGGTCACATCAGGTGAAGCTTAAAAGTGGGGCGTCCTCAGTTGTAATTAATCATTCAGAACCAGATGAGGATTTTGAGCTAAATGTTTGTTTACTTCAAGTGCTGCTAACAGGATTAGTTTCTTCAACACATGTTCGACAAAGGAGAAGTGTGACTTATGTGATGAGGTGCGTTCGTGTTCAGTCAACCTAGTTGTTTGGCCCTGCCTGTCTGACCAAAATGTTATTTCAACGTAAGAAACAAGTTTGCTAGACCACACTCTGCGCAAATAGTGTATCTTTGCTTATAATGTTTGGTTACGTAAGAACTAGTGTCCCTTTCAGACGTTAGTCAGCTGTTTTCTGAAGATGGTCCCACAAACCGAAAGCTAGTTTGAAATAAACCAACGTCCGAAGAACAAAAGCAGCTTACCTGTTATCCAAACTTAAGTTATCATTCCGCTCAGTGTAAGAGATTTCAGGTAAACCGTACGCATTAAGAGTGGTAGTACTGGTTTCTGGAATGGAAAATCCTGAGAAAACTAATGAAATCTGGTAATAAATAAGTTTTTCTCCTTTTTTTGATGGACATCTCCCTTCTTATCAAATGACTGTTCATGTTACAAAGAACATGGCAAGAAATTGAGTACAGACTCGATACTCCGTACCTCGGATGGTTCACATGTACGGGTGTACAGTTGATTATTAAATTGTGTGAGATTTTCTAGCATATGGTGCAGTTTGATTATCGTAACAACTGGGTCTTAGAAATATGGGAGGTTTGAAAGCGACACATTATGATATAAACTTCACTGTGATCAAACGAGAAAAAGCGTATGTACCTTGTATCTGTTTTTCTTTTTTCATGGTGAGCATTCACAATTAGTCTGTTGGGCATCATAGGAGGAGGAGAAATACTTCTCAACAAACCCGCTGTATGAAAGCCATTTTCTTCCAGCAACAAAATACTGGTCGCTACTTAAAAGACGGCTCTAACCATTATGGAGCGTTCTAGATAGTACAGAAATGGCACCGGGCAGACTTTTAACCCTCCACTGCTGACCAAGACACAATGGTCCTAACCAAGAGCGATCGGAGAGGAGATTCGTGCCTTATTAATGACAATGCTTTACAAACGTGATGGGAATTGCTGCTGTCTGTCCGTTTCCCAGCGAACGGAACTGTGTATAATAGACATTTGAAGTCCGGTGCATCACAGAGACCATTCGTCACAGCGGCACAAAAGCTGGCGTCGTGTTGCGGCCCTTCTGCGCGCTCTGGGTCGTCACTATAGATATGCTCGGCTATTCCTACTTCCAGGTCGACGACAACCGCTTTCCGAGCATGGCTATGACAACTGTAAGGGGGAGTTTATCATATTTAATAGTTCTAATTAGAGATGCTTGCTTTAATGCGCAAAAGTTGAGAAAAGTCATTGCCCGACTTGTTCAACTTGCAACAAAATAATCAGCCTTGTGTCAGTGTTGAGACATGAAGCAGCCCCTGAAGCACTGAATATTACAATCAGATCTGCAATTAAAGATGGCAACACATGGTGAAATATTACGACAGCGAGACGCGTGTCACACAACAAGAATTAAGGATTCACCGTGACTAGTTTATTTGCGCTCTGCTAAAGCATGACATTACGTTTCCGAGAGGAGTCGCGATCTTTGACTAAGCATGAGTTGCGGTTTCTGTACGTGCCATCTGCACTTACTTCAATTTGAGGAGTTTAAACAGTTCAAGGAGAAATAAGCAGATAACGGGTGTTGTTATCGAATAGAGGTGACAAGCAGCGAAATTACGACGAACCACAGTTACGAGAATACACGATGCGCATGTGCTGTGAGCAGTGACGAAATCGCTGAGCCTCTCGCCTCGCTGTGCCGCCTATATATGGTGTAAATTTTAAGTTGACAAACCAGAATAACATGAAAAATAAGCTTCACTCGAAAAAATGTGTAGAATCCAAAGTTGATTATTTTTGAGGGGGACATCCGCTGGTGCTAAAATTAGCCCGCCACACCATCCCACTCAGTGTGAGGCGGGAGGCAACTTTAAAATTTCAAATGGGAACCTCCATTTTTTATTGCAGAATCACGATTCTACATAAAAAAACTATGTCCATTTGGTCCTAAGCATTTGCTTTGGTTCTTGGCAGTTGGCGTTGTAATTCAAGAAAATCCATGTTCTCTTTTTTGTGTGGAAAATGGTTACGGATAAATAAAGCTCTAATTCCTCTCTCTCAAACCCCACCCTATGGGGAGAGAGGGAGAGTTTTAGTTTTAGCGAATCACAATTTACGAAGTAAATAAGTACTTTTTATTTACCAGTAACCATTTTCAAATGGTTCAAATGGCTCTGAGCACTGGGACATAACATCTGTGGCCATCAGTCCCCTAGAGCTTAGAACTATTTAAACCTAACATAAGGACATCACACACATCCATGCCCGAGGCAGGATTCGAACTTGCGACCGTAATGGTCGCGCGATTCCAGACTGAAGCGCCTAGAACCGCTCGACCATCACGGCCGGCAACCAGTTTCTAAACAAAAAATGAAACTTTTTTGAATTTCTTCCTCTGGGAAGCATATGAAACAACTGGTGTATGAAGCCATTGTGGAAAGAGAAGAAGACCTTGTCGCCAGAATTGCCGTCACTGCTGGTACCACTGCGGACATGCTAGAAATCTTGAAACAGACAAGGCAATCAATGGTCCAACCACGTACTGCTTGCGTACAGGCCAGTAGTAGCGCACCGTGAATGCTATTGCTGTAATTAGCACGCTAAACTACTTCCTGTGTAAATCACCCCTAGTATCAGAAATTGCCATCAGGGACCAAACGTAACACAACTAAATACTTTTATTTAGATGTTCTCTACCTCCATCACTAATTTAAACGAATAATTTCAGAACATCGTGTATTTTTCTGTCACATTTGTCCTACGCCTTTACGGTAACTTCATATCTGTGCTGGAATGTTTTTTCACTATGAGGCTCATTGCTGTCCGCTAAAACGATTCTGCAGGGTGGGAAATAGCTGTGGCGTAACTTTACACTTAGAAACTGACCATGGTGCTACATATAGAGAAGATATAACGCTAGCAAATTGCAGCGAAATGCGGGAAGATATACGGAAGAGCGATGCCAGAAGCGACAGCCGGCTGTTGACCCTGAACATAAAGACACGCTCCACGCATAAATAGGCAGATTAACTCCAGAATGAGATTTTCACTCTGCAGTGGAGTGTGCGCTCATATTGATGTTGGTGGCAGATTAAAACCGTGTGCAGGAGCGAGTCTCGAACTCGGGACGTTCGTCTTTCACGGACAAGTTCTCTGCCATCTGAGCTACCCAAGCACGACTCACGTCTCCTCCTCACAGCTTATGAGTTATCTCTCATGCAATACTTCAACCGACTATGCTGCCATTGCCCGAAGAAAAGTTTGGTTGTTTGGATGCCGCTTTACATGTCCGCATTGGCGGACCACAATGGCTACACAGCCGAAATTGACCAATGGTGATTAACGTATATACTGATTTATGCATATATACAGGCATCACTGAAACAATGTTTGGTTTCAAGAAATTTCAAAGCACTATTGAAGGAAAAATCAGAAAAACTAATTAACTGTTAATTGGAGAAGTGATCCCAAAACCTCCCAATATGGATGAAATGTATCTGCCATTGACAACGTGGCACTGAAACGAAACAGAGGGCTAACAAAGGAAAAGTCAATTGTTCAAACGGATTTACTGAGGAGCGCACGACTGGCTCGGATGGAACAGCATTTACAGCGAAATGAACGCACCGCCTTTCGCAATCCGGACTCGCCCACAGTTTTAACGCCATAAATATACAACTTGACGTAGTGGGCATATATGCTTCCAAAAACAAGACTAGTTTGCAGGAAAATTACCGACCGAAGTTGTGGGGTAATCAGCTCGCTGTCGGGAGGTTTAAATCCGTGTTCGGGCATTCAGATTTAGATTTCCCGTGACTTCCCTCAAACGCTTACGGCAAACACCGACTCGATGGAGGTCCACCCTTCGGCCCCTCCTGTCTCTATGGCGCATACACCGCATGTTGGCGTGCACCCTGGACTAGGTTTTCAGGCGTTTCCTAGCTCCCCTCGGACCGAATGGCAGGGTGCGGGTGGCACAGCCTCGCCTGTTGTTAGGCTCCCCATCTCGTGGCATACGCCAACATTGGGTCCTCTCCACGGCGGGCGGAAGCCTTATACCACAACCGTCTGCCCATTTGCGGGGGAGGAATGTGGTGTCACCGCCAGACACCACACTTGCTAGGTGGTAACCTTTAAATCGGCCGCGGTCCGTTAGTATACGTCGGACCCGCGTGTCGCCACTGTCAGTGATTGCAGACCGAGCGCCGCCACACGGCAGGTCTAGAGAGACTTCCTAGCACTCGCCCCAGTTGTACAGCCGACTTTGCTAGCGATGGTTCACTGACAAAATACGCTCTCATTTGCCGAGACGATAGTTAGCATAGCCTTCAGCAACGTCATCTGCTACGACCTAGCAAGGCGCCATTATCATTGGCTATTTATCTTGTGATGCATGTACCGTCAGACCGATGTTAACCAATTATGGATTAAAGTTAAGTATTCCAGAAGCTACGTACTTTTTTTACTAGACTCAACTCCTTTAACTGTTCCAGACCTCACGCCGGCCTGTGAGAGCTTAAACGCGTGCCTTTCGGTCTCCCGTCCATTGTGGATTGGCTGTCTTGCCAGTCCACAACAGAAGCATTGTTAGTATGGAAGTTGAAGTGTTGCTACAAGTGTTATTATAGCAAAGTGATAAAATATGCAAGTGATTCAGAGGAAAGTGCGTCAAGAAGTAATTTAAAAATGAGCAGTGGTGCTGATAACGTATTTGTGTATCCTCTCGTTGCGTGTCGTACCGTACAGTATCAATCATCCGTGCCGTGTTCGGTTTCTCAGAATGAACTAATGTGAATCAGCAAATATTAGTTACCATAAAAGAGTGCAACCAAGTGCCAGTGTCTTGTAGCGAGCGTGAGAACGTGCGTTCCGTCATCGCGTTTCCGCATCATCAACAATCAGCCGCGCTGCGACGGTTACGCGCACGCTCGTACAACTGAGAACTGTCAACTGTAAATTTAACTTTGTGAACGGTGTTAAAATTTATTACTAGTGTGAAGGAGGACTGGTACCAAAAATCTGTGTATGCGTGGCGAACGTAAGAACTTTCTTTCCTTCGATTACTCGGCTTTCGCATTGTCAACAATCGTCCGCGCCACGTTCAGTTACGGGTACGTTCGTCCAAGTGATTTGGTGGACAGACAATCACCTAGAAGTTGATACAGACTGTAAGCAGTGCAACCTGTGATTTCTTATCGTCTAAGAATACAGATGTTCATACAGACGTAGGACAGTGTTATGCTTGGCGTTGAGTGGCTCCCCTACACCCGCTTGCATATTTAGATAGATAATTTCAGGCAAGCCAGCAGCAGTGTGGAGCAGAACAGTACGACCGCCGCGGGATTATCAGGTACGTGGTGTGGACAGGGCGCAAGGTCTAGAAAAAGAGAAGCGACAACCAGTCCCCCACCCCCATTAGTACTCCCGGGAGTGTTACACACTGGATTCCTGAAAAAACCAACTTGCTCTATGAAAAAAAAAAAATCTGTTGCATTACCTACTGAGCGCCCCTCGTACTACGCGTGCACTCTGAGAAATCTGGATGGGGTGACAGTTGGGTGTACCCGAAGTGATAGGAACAAAACTTCGTTGACAGGTATTAAATGCTATCCGGTCACTGCCAACTGTAGGCAGCAGACAACGCAGCGTCTGACGTAAATGATATGTGTAGTGTTGCACCTGTTAACGTCAGCCACAAGAAATCTTCTGAAATCACCTTCCTTGCCCAAGTGTATTTTAGCACCTTTTTAATGGAGTCAACAAATAGAATACGTTTTACAATAAAATTGGTTACTGAACAGTTAGGTCTATAAACAGCTTTCATCTACAGTTGACTCTCGTTAACGCGAACATCGATATAGCCAATTAATTGATACATCGTCTAACGTTCTTTGAATTATTTAAATGCTTAAAATAATGCCTGAACTGGGAATGCATACAAAACTCGTTATCGTGTAGCGTGTTTTAGCTGCTAGTGGTGTGCTTACCCTGTGTCGAACTGATTGGGCAATGCAACTCCCAATACCAAAAGAGAAATACAGTCACTGCAAAATACATTCAGCCCTGAATCCTCTAGCCCTGATCAAAACTGATAACCTTGGTTTTTCTTCACATAACAAATTAATTAAATTGTCTTACTTCTAAAGTAGCAACGGTTGATCGCGTTATATTCTGCTCTCCCACGAATAATAAATTATTCTAGCTACCGACTCAGCGGTGTGCAATTTTGCCCGTAATACTTGGAAATATACAAGACATTCTTTGTTCTGATAAATAAAAACTTTAAGAGCAGTTCAACGTCTTTAAAAACGTATGACCTGGACACAGAGGCGGTAGTGATTTGCATAAATTGCTAACACTGACTTTTTCAATAGTGAAGCTATACTCGAATTTAGGTTTGGCTTTTCAAACCATCTGACAACTGAAATTACATTACTCAGAAAAATTACATCCTTTTAGTAAATGAAAACCTTTCTTTGCTGACGTAATCACAAACAATAAGACTTGTACAGCAAGTGTTATCTAACATCACTAAAAAGACAACAAACGAAACATGTTTTCAGAGTCATTGCCAGACTGTGACGAAGACGCGATTTACATTTTGTGTTGTGTTTAAAAAAAGTTTCGCTATTGCTTATTTGTCAGGTTGAGCCAGTCGTGTACCAAAGTGTCCTTGAACAATGCCCCACACTGACATGGAATCTCACTTACACAACGAGCTGTGACGTCAAGATCATAACTGACCGAACATAAAGGATTCCTCTCTTTTTGTGGCCGAAAAACGCACTTAATTTCTAAAATTCAATTCAGTTTGTAGCCACAGTAACGCAGGCGGCATGGCTTTCACCCACGGTGCACGTGCACCTGCCCTGTGTTCGGTTCCCGCCAGAGGGCACTATTAGCAGTATTTTCGTCCAACTGAAAGAGCTTCTCGGCACCTGGTCGTTTACGCACTCGTAGCCCAAATGCTTTGGACGCTGACGCGTGCGTATCCCCAGTCGCGTCTTGCAGCGGCAAGTACAGCGATCACCCGAAGATATCGAACAGTTGCGTCGAAAAAATTTTGGGATACTCGCATAATGTTATTTGTTGACAAAGCCGAGGCACGTATTAGCAGCAGATCCACCGGGAAAAACTGAGAAGTCACAAAAAGTTTTATGTTTGAAATAACCTGATATTAGCCAGCTGGTGTGGCCGAGCGGTTCTAGGCGCTTCAGTCTGGAACCGCGCGACCGCTTCGGTCGCAGGTTCGGATCCTGGCCCGGGCATGGATGTGTGTGGTGTCTTTAGGTTAGTTAAGTTTAAGTAGTTCTAAGTTCTAGGGCACTGATGACCTCAGATGTTAAGTCCCATAGTGCTCAGCGCCAATAACCTGACATTAAAACTGTTTCGGACCGTGTAAGCTTACTAGCTTATTTTTTGGTATTAAATGAAAGTGATGTGAGCTCTGATTTTATTCGATGAACAACACTTCATATTTGTACACTGAATATTAGTTTTCAGTAGTCGATATGTTACGCCACAGAGGTTCTAAGAAATGTGGTCTTTGGCTGTCATTAGAATTGGCGTTGCCAGCAGCATTCCGTGAGGGATTGGGGTGTCGGTTGCGCCACTGAGCGGTGCGGAAATAGCTTCCAGACGACAGTGATACAAATTCAGAGAATGTTGCTATTTGGAAATATGATTTAATAAAGCATGCTTTAAGAAGTGTGAAGATTTTCAGGTTACGTTGTTGCTGCATTGCTTGCTCGTATGTAATTTATGATGCCATTGTAAAGAGCAAATAGCAAGTAATTTTTTTAAGATGATTGTATTAGTTGAGGAAACAGAGTTTTATTACAGTTTCTGAATGCCAGTCTCTTGTATGTCGTTCAGTAAACGCAGTATCTTTCACCGTCTTCTCACGAAAATTTCATTTTCTAATCGTGTCTCGCCGTATGGTACTGAGCGGAACACAGCTATTCTAAATAAATCATCACCTGCTTAGCATATCTGTACGTTATTACGTTATACTTGCTAAAGGCTTTTCTTTTCTTTACATGATTTGATGCTGTGCTGTTTTTTGATGATCACCACTCTCGTGCAGTACCTCGTTTCCGTGGCCGCAGGTAGGCCATGAAAATTCATTAGGGGCAGTTTAACGTTACATTCAGGAAGCAATAAGATCATTTACATTTGGGCTTTGGATTTCAAAATTATTATCTGGTTCAATTTAGATAAAACTTAATTCTTTTCTTGATCAGAGAGTCTTACTTTTGCATTGCAGTGTTATATTTGCGAGTGTATGATTAAATATTCGAAAATTTCATTTAGTCAGTTCGCATACGCTAACTTACAGGGAATAAAGCAGTTTGGACATTTATTTTTTTCAAACCGCTGCGCTAAGTAACTCAGGAAGGTTGCGGCCTTCAACTGGCAGAAGACAACAGCGGACAGGGATGCATGGAAAAACCCCTTAAAAATGTATTTAATAAAGAGGCTACATCTTGTATACATTGAATTAGCTGATCAATAAATAAATAAATAATTTTTTTTGAAAAATCCTTTTATAACTTTTTATAGATACGAGTGCTGCCCAGACAGTAATTCACTGCATATTTTTCAACAGTTCTTTATTGAACATAATGTGATTTACGCCCACGAAAGAATGGTGTTTTATGTACACACCGTTTTTTCCACGTAATCTCCATCCTGTTCTATGGCCTTCCTTTAGCGCGAAACGAGGGCGTGTATGCCCTGTCCCGGTGGCGGAGCCAGTGCTTAACAGGTTGAAGCACCTCCTCATCGTCCACAAAATGTCTTCCACGAATAGCATCCTTTAATGGCCCAAACAAGTGGAAGTCCGACGGGGCTAGATCAGGTGTGTCAGGTGTGACAACCGTGGATGGTCTCCCCAACCGCTGCAAATCGTGCAGCGCCACCGAATCAGCTTCAGATAACATCGCTCTCCGTGCCCAGCGACTAACTGCTTCTGTAAACAGCTGATGCTCCATAGACTTTGCACAAGCGTTTGTGAATGTTCTCCACAGTTTGTTTCTCTGCAGTGAGAAAATCACTGACAGCGCGTTGCTGGTAACATACATCACCTACAGACGCCATTTTGAAACTGTCCTGCAGCTACGCCATCCGTCGGAAGTGACGGAAACTTGACGCGCTCACTCAGGAGACTTCTACGAAACGTTTCGCATTCGCAGCATTGTTTTCAGCCGAGAAAGAAAATGCGGCGCATTACTTTCTGGGCAACCCTCGTATTTTAGATTTATGTTTTGGAACTGCAACTCACTTACGGTACCGTCACGAATTCGATCACCGTTTACTGCACTGCGATAGAGAATCTCACAAGCCTTCTTATTTAGTATACTGTTTTACTCTTTCGAGTTATTTTTCGTAAAAGTTCATTACAATACAGTTATGCAGTTTCAGTTCGATTTTGCGACTCTTTTTACCGATAGCGTTCACACAGTCACATCACTTGCATCCTTCAGGTTCCATTTAACAGAGAGATACACGAAAGTTGAAGAAAAGGAAACTAGCTCACAACAAGAGACACAAGTCGCAACCGATACTCAGAGGTGTAACTTTTGCCTTTCGCGGACATTCGCTCTACCTGCTGGGCTATCTAGGCATGACTCACAGCCACCCTCTCTCCTGCCTTCCAAACTAACCAGAGGTTCTCCTATCCTGGCAGATACGAAACTGCTAAGAAATGGCTTAGCCGCTTTCCAAGGTAATGTTTCCAAAATGAATTTTTACACTACGCTGATGTGAAGGTTCTTCACTCGTTAAAACTGCGTGCCGTGTCGGGAGTTTTGTTCGCACAGGTCAGCCGGTGGCTCAGTTGCCCTCGAAAGAAAAAGGTTTCAGGTTCGAGTCCTCGCACAACATACAGTTTTAATCTTCCAGATTGTTTCTAATTAGAACACACTGCCGAATGAAAATTTATTCTGACCTTTTATTTTTGTCTATGCGGCTTTGATTGGAGACTTATTGCTCATTAAGGTTACAAAAATCGCCGAAAACACAAAATAATTTTTATTAAGGAAACAAATATTCACAAATAATGTCAAGATATTAACATAACTAATTTTTCATCTAGGAAACCAACCCCTAGCTCTGAATCAAGATGTTAATGAGATTAAGGCGTCTGTTAAAAGAAGAGCGAAGCATCACTGGGTGAGGTTGTTCTTCCCACTTATACATTTTTTTTTTAAATTACTCTAACTGGAGTACCAAAGTGAAAAAATTTGTCCACCATCCACGCTCACTGGACTATATCACACCATTGCAATAAGTAAGGAAACATTCTACAGTTAAACTTTCTAGTTGTCATGAAACTTTGTTGTGCGCTGAAATTTCAAGAAAGGAAGCTATGCATTTATCTCCTTCGACTTCGGGGTCATGAGAGAAGGGAGAGTCTCGGGAAAAGAAATCGGCAATGTCATTTTCAAAGAACCTCACGACATTTGTCTGAAGTGATTTAGGGAAACCAGTGAAAACGAAGATTTGAATGATCGTACGGTGGTCTGAAGCGGACTCCTTCCGAATGCGATTCCGCGTCTCTCCACAGCACCACCTGGGTCGCAGTGAAATTTTTGGCGTTGTTGTGGGAAACATGGCTGTTACTTGTTAGAAACGTCGAGAATCGTAAGCAATTAATTTCCTCTTTGGGAAAGGTCATGGCTTGACATATTCAAACGCAAAGGCTCCATCATATATGGGTGTTAAGACGTGAACTGTAGAACAGTGTATTACAAATGGAAATTCTCTTCAGAACAGCACCAAATGGCGACATACTGTGACAGTGACTTTCACAATATGTGAGAGAAGTAAGCATGACTTTACATTTACGCTGTGGGTTCTGATCTTTGACTCAGCATGAGTTGCAGTATTCCAGATGCATGCTCTGCTTGACCCAGTTGAGAAAGATAGCGACTATAGAGTAAAATAAGACGCAACATTCTTGGAAATCTCTAACCACACCGTGAACAGACGACTGAGGCAATATCATTCCAACTTACTCATCCTACTGCGTACAGTATGCAGGGTGTAAGCATGTCGATAAGAACGCTGCACACACACCCACCCACCCACCCACACACACACACACACACACACACACACACATCTTACACAGCAGGTACTGTGGGCAGTATCCAGTCTTTCGTCACTCGTTTGTGTATTGTGTACGCTTAAAGGCAAAATACACACTTAGAACTAAGGCGCGGAGTTTTCAATCGAAAGGGCACAATCTGACTGTAGTGTTGGCAGAAGAGCCAACACCGTGTTGCTAGAGGAGGCCGAAATGCACGCGTTTAATTACACGCAGACTGGCGTGAGGCCTGGAACAGTTAAGGGAATTTTTAGTAGCAAATAAAGTACGTAGTTGATGTAATACTTAACTTTAATCCATAATTGGTGTACATTGCTCTTGACGGTACAGGTTTTATAATAAGCTCAATATAACTGGTAATGGCGCCTTGCTAGGTCGTAGCAAATGACGAAGCTGAAGGCTATGCTAACTATCGTCTCGGCAAAATGAGAGCGTGATTGTCAGTGAACCATTCCTATGAACTTCGGCTGTACAACTGGGGCGAGTGCTAGTAAGTCTCTCTAGACCTGCCGTGTGGCGGCGCTCGGTCTGCGATCACTGACAGTGGCAACACGCGGGTCCGACGTATACTACCGGACCGCGGCCGATTTAAAGGCTACCACCTAGCAAGTGTGGTGTCTGGCGGTGACACCACACTGACAGTTGTTTCTCAGGAACAAGTGAATCGACAAGGTGACGACGATGTGAAGGAAGCTATGGATGTCGTTTGTACGTTGTACGATATATGTTGTTTGAACTGTCACGAAACTCGTTGTCGGTCGTGGTTTTCAATCCGAAAACTGGTTTGATTCAGCTCTCCATACTAGGTTTCACGCAGTGCAGACCTCTTCGTCTCTGTATAGCTATTACATCAACACACACTTAAAACAGCTTAGTGCAATCAAGTTTAGATCTCTCTAGCAATTGTTAGCTTTACCCTTCTTTCTAATACCAAGCTGACTACTCCTTGACTCCTGAGTATGTATTCCATCATTTGATCCCTTCTTTTGGTGGAGTTATACAATAACGCCCTTTTCTCCTGAGCTCGAGTCAGCAACTTTCCATTATTTTTTCTAATTATCCACACAGTCTTCGTCATTCTTCTGCAGCAATAAATTTCAAAAGCTGCTATATTCTTCTTGTCTGTACTGTTCATTGTCTACGTCACACTCCTGTATAAGACAGCACTCTAGACAAATACTATCAGAAAACCCTTCTTTACCCTCACTTTTTTATCAGACGTTAAAATATTTTTCTTTTCGAGAAACTATTTTTTTGCTATTGCCAGTCTGTATTTTCTGTACATTCCACATGTGTTACCGTCTGAGACAAATTCGGCATGAGCATTGGGGCCATCATCCTACTGACACACCAGGTTGAAGACACTCGTTTGCTAAAACGAAATGTACTGCTGTGTGAAGGCGTCTCTTGTCACATCCGTGTCTTGAGAGAATAGACGACCCTTCGAGGCCTTTTTTTAAGGGACCCAATACGTCATAATAGCTTCGGGAGGGATCAGGTTCTTCCGAGCCATAATCCGTAGGTAGCGGTCATCCACTGCAGTAGTAGCCCTTGGGAGGCCTGAGCGAGGCATGTCATCGACAGTTCCTGTCTCTCTGTATCTCCTCCATGTCGGGACAACATCGCTTTGGTTCACTCCGAGACGCCTGGACACTTCCCTTGCTGAGAGCCCTTCCTGGCACAAAGTAACAATGCAGACGCGATCGATCCACGGTATTGACCGTCTATGCATGGTTTAAGTATAGACAACACGAGCCGTGTACCTCCTTCCTGGTGGAAAGATAGGAAGTGATCGGCTGTCGGACCCCCTCCGTCTAATAGGCGCTGCTCATGCATGGGTTTTTACATCATTTTGCATCATCTCTGAACAGTCAAATCAACTGTGTCTATGATACAATGTCCACAGTCAACGTCTATTTTCAGGAGGTCTGGGAACCGGGGTAATGCAACTTTTTTTTGATGTGTGTGTTTTAGTTTCGATGTTACAATCGATAAGTACTAGTTCTGAATGTACAGTTAAAATTATTTTTTTAGAAACATTGAAATTACGAATCACTTACACTCTTAAAATTTCTATTATTAATTACGTAATCATATATTGTTTACTATGTTTATTTCTGCATTCATTTAAGAAATAATAGTCAAAATTAATAATGTAAAGAAAGCTAGTAGGAATTCACTTGTTAAGAAAAAATTAAAACCCTTTGGAATATTTGTCAATTGTAAATAAAATTCACCAGCAGCTGTGTACTTTAAGGTATTATTTTATTGTGAAGGCTACCATTTTTGGCTTTTGATTATGCCATCTTCAGGCCCCGTACGCATCTGTCCAAATAAACGAACATGTCGTACATTGCCACAAACCGCTGAATATCGTGAATTCAATCGTTATACAATTAGTTCATTCGAAGACGTGATAGCATGGGAATGTTGTTATTTACGCTCAGTGTGAGTGTCGTAAGCTTGCCTCTGGTGTGATCGGACGTATTTTTGTGTAATAGGAGCGAACAATGTAATTTCGGTTTTGTTAATGTGAAAAATCAAAATACTGTATGATGTACTAAAATGTGAGGAAATGAGTGGAAAATATATTTACGTAAGAAAATTCTGCAAAAACAATCTTGCAATATATTCAAACCAACCGTGAGACCTTGATGATTGGTTTTCAGCTTCAAGAATCAGACCCTTAGGCTAGAAGAACTGGAGCCATCTCGACAAGAGAAGCTAAGTAAATTTCAAAGTTTATTATAATATTCGCACTGCTCATATCTTCATAAAAGACTCTGCTTGTTAAGTACTTGGACTGGGCTTCGTTTAATGTGGACAATAGATGGAAGAAGGAAGGAGGGGGGAGATTACAACGGTCATCTCGCACTGTGGTCCCATTTTGTCGTCCAGTACCCTGTCGTCACTGTGTACAGCCGTCTTCTTTGTACTGATTCCATACACATCTCACTGTTGGAGCAACGTGCCCTGCACAAGTCGAGTGTCAAGGCAGGACAGACCGTCCTCCCAGAAACCGATCATTCTGTCCCGTTCGAATGCATTCACATGCCGAAACTCCACACTGTGAAGCAGGTGAGGCATAGTGGTATTTGGTTACACATTTCTACTTCGTGTGGCGGCTCTGGACAGACTGAGCGTTGCCTAACACTGACCTGTCTGGTCACACAAAAGTGGGTGCTGTTGGGGCTATACGCACGCCATCCCTCTGCCTTTTAACTCACTTGTTACTGTTCCGCTTTTCTAGACGTTTCCTTACGTTGTCGTGTCGCAGCCATTGCTTGTGAGTGTTTAACGTTTTATAAACAGTAGTGTAAGAAGTATACTCTGCCAGTTAAGAATATTTTCTGTTATAAGGTGGCAGTATCTGAATGTTTTAAACCGCAGTTTTAGGAATTTTGCTGGATCTGTGAAAGTGTTCGACAAATTATCACCAACATCTGGGATAGTGATTAGTTGGCGCAAACACTTCCAGTGTGGTCGTACGAATATGAATGACAAAGAATGAACTGCCGGACCATTTCTATGAGAAGACTCGGGAACCGCAAGGGAAGTGGAGGCTGTGATACACGAAGACCACCGTATCACAATGAAGGTGGCAGTGGAGAGTACACTCTAAGACAAAACAAGCGATGCAGCAAAAGGAATTATCGGGTTGGGGGACGGAAATAGATAGATGTGATTTAATTGTACAGACAGACAAATGATTGCAGGTTGACAAAAACTGAACGACACTAAAGAGGAAGAACTTCACACACTGAGGAAGTCGGTTCACTTCTGGCTCATGTGCGAGCAGTTATTCGGCTTGGAACTTACTGGAAGAGTTGTGGATGTCCTCCGGAGGGATATAGACCAAAATTCTGTCCAATTCGCAGGTAAGATCGTTGGAAAGCCCTGGCCCTGCGAATTTATAAAAGTGTCTATATTGAACACCATTTACGTTAACATATGCTTACATTACAATTTGCTTGAAAATGTAAAGACTATTCATAATTTACTGTAGTCTCACCTATAATTTAGTTACGTTTAAAGTTACGGCCAATCATAGGTAGTTGTACGACTTTACGTTTTCAGGGTAATGTCTAGTGCGTGCTTTTTATGTGTGTGGATACTGCCACCTTATCATCTCCAATCATCCATACGATGTTTAACATAAGATTTGAAACTCTTTACTTTTTCCAATAATCTTTTTACTTCGGATACTCTCTGCAGGTTTCTCTGCCTCGTGATGACTGGGTGTTGTGTGATGTCCTTAGGTTAGTTAGGTTTAAGTAGTTCTACATTCTAGGGGACTGATGACCATAGTTGTTAAGTCCCATAGTGCTCAGAGCCATTTGAACTCTCTGCAGGACTTGTAAACTTACGAGAACATGGTCAGCGTTGTATTCCATTGTTCATCGTTAGAAAGATCGGCAGAGACTGCTGTGCAAAATTGGAGTCATGTTCAAATGTGTGTGAAATCTTATGGGACTTAACTGCTAAGGTCATCAGTCCATAAGCTTACACGCTACTTAACCTAAATTATCCTAAGGACAAACACACACACCCATGCCCGAGGGAGGACTCGAACTTTCACCGGGACCAGCTGCACAATCCATGACTGCATCGCCTGCGACTGCTCGGCTAATCCCGCGCGGCAAAATTGGAGTCATCATGACACGTTGTCGGACGCTAGCACAACAGAGTTTATGTAACAGGCGATTAATGTGGAGGGAAAATCCTGGTCTTCACAAATACTGCTGAGTCACGCCTTTCACTGTTATATACCTTCCACCACACAGTTAGGAGTGAGATTTTCACAATGAATATCTCCACGCTAGTCTCTGCCTTCTGGAAGCCTCTTCGTGTATCTACTGCAATCTAAATTTCAGCCCGCTTTCTAGAGTCTACCCTTCTACAATTTTTATCCTCTTCACTTCCATCCCTTACCAAGGTAACTAATCCTCGATACTGCAGGAAATGATCTATCAGCGTAGTTAAATTGTGCGAAAAAACTCGTTCCTCTCTCATTCGATTGAGTTCGCCTTCATTACTTATCTGTCCTATCCATCTACTCTTCAGAATTATACTTTAGCACCACATTTTAAATCTCATCGGCAAAATTTAAAGTTTCATTTCTTCTCTCAGAACTTTAACAATTCCCTTTTCAACTTCTGGGTTCCTTTACGGCTCGCTCAATGCACAGACTGAATAACACTGGGGACAGGGTGAGCCACGCCGGCTCGTATCGACACCTGTTTCACGGCCTACTGCCACGAGTTCACCGTTCCGGCGCCCGAGACGTGACTCGACTGCGCACCGTTGCGAGTTTTGCAGTGATCTCTGAAGTGACTGCAAGACAAGTCTCTGCGGGGAAAGGGAGAAGGAAAGAGACGGCCGTTGGGGCACGGGGCGGTGCCATGTTGAAACAGTGTGTTGCCTCGTACGCGGGAACCGCTACGGTAGAAGGTTGCTGCACGGGGGAAGCTAGAAAGCTCGGTGTTTGGAAAGGTGTTTTTGTGGCGCATTCTATTCATGCGCTAAGTGGATCAGACCACCGTATTTCTGGCGGTTTATGCCGTATTGACTTGGATGTCGTGCGCCTCCTGAGAGAGTCTTCAGTTTCCTCGTGGATTTGGCGAGACGCTCAGTCGCATGGTTGCTGATGCCGCGAGTTGTTTTGCGTCGTATATCTCTACGGCATTTTAATGTTACTGAGAGTATACTTGTTTCAGTATAGCCTTAACGTTTTCCATTTCTAATTGTTCCTCTGTTAAGGTCTTTGTCGCTCTAACCAAATAATTTGTAAAAATTCCTGTGCCAGTCGTGGTCAGTACCCCTATTAGTGCCTTAATATTATTGTACTGAGCTAAAGGTTTCGGTGCGCCTCACTGTCGTTTAACAGTTTCCCCTGCCGGGATGTGCAACACGAATAATAGAATTATCTATGTATACGAGTATTTCGTGTAAGTTGTCTGCCGACATTGTACAGTAGTGAATCAGAGTAGTCAAGACCTTTGGTTGTGTAAATATGTAACACTTACGTTAATTATTCTGGCGTTTTAAGAAAATGGGTTGTAACCGTACTGCAGGTTTTATGTGTAATACTCTGTGAGTGTAATAATTTCTAAGAACTCTGTGTGTTTCACTGGTCCATAAGTACAGAAGCTAAATGTAAAACGTATACTAAAGCACCGCCGATACGGAAGTGGTTTGACGGGAATCTAGAAGCTGGACTTGGCGCGCAAGGCGCCTGATTCCTTTGTGGCGAGTGGATAATCGAGCTCTGACTGTGCTACTGAGTGGTCAGCGGCAGCCATGGTCTGCTATTGTGGCATAAATTGACACAAGAATATCTTACGAACATGTAAATTAGCCCCGGGTGGAATGTAAAATTGCCTGTCCACTGTGGTATCATTATTGGCCCTCTTTGGTTCAGTTTCCAGCACCAACAAGAATAATGTCAGGCCGTGGCTAACATCAAGAGCCATGGTTGCTTTACCGCCAATTTTATAGCCACTCTAATTTGGCACAAGCGCTACCTACTTCTGCAGAATTGTTATCTAAATATGTACATCCAATGGACGAGGTATTATGTATTGAATAATAACTTTTTGTGGAACTCAAAACTTACGTGTCCACACCCGTGATTATCCCCAGTCGCATTCCTAGATCCTCTCCAAGTGAATTACGTCCGAGTATCCCGTTTTTATTAAACTGACCATTTGGATGTAAAACGTTTGGTGGTTTATATTATCTTTATGAGGTATCAAGTCAGGTTACTTTCCCGTGCAGTACTAAATGATTTACTCCATATAATTTTTCATCCTAAAATTTACTGAAGTGGGTTCGTAAAGAAAGCTTTTCATTAAATAAAGGGCTACCATTAAGATAATGAACGTCAAAATTATAAGGTGATTATAGCTGGCTGTAAGTAAATGGTATAAAGAGACAGCAGTAATATTTCACTTTGAACAATTTTGTAAACTTGTAATTGTTTCAAACTGGTTTTTTCAAGTTGGGCAGTCATTAACAAAGTTCGTTTTACTTTGAGTCCAATGGGAGAATTGTTGCTAGGTCCCCTTATTAACTGTTGAACTAATTTGTTATTATTCATTATACTTAAAGGTCTTACGAAAGGTATTTGCCGTTTTCTTAATTTTGTCTGTTACCGTTAACAACTGAACATGGTTCTTCACACCATACTAGTTTAAGGGGAGTTGGAACGCCCTATCCCGACAATGTTAAATTTAGTGACTTGGCTTCCATGTATTTCAGGAACCACTGTAGCCACTGACATGAAACTTGTACAGGACATTACACTGTATGTTCTAAGTTTACTGAAATGCAATAATTGCATATCAGCCACTTCTTTCGGAAATACAATTTTTTAATGATACGGTTAAAATTTTGTGTACTCGTTTGTACGTTATCCTAAATAATTATTGTTGTGGCCTGACAAGAACAGCCAGTCCACAATGAAGTAGCCGATAGGGCACGCGTCAACTCACGCCGTCTTGCGTTAAATCTGCAACAGGATATGTGGTAAAAGCTATAAAGAAAAGAACGGAGCTTCTCATATACTTATCTTTAATTTCTTCTTGTACATCTCTATGGTGAATACAAGTGAGACTCTCTCCAGATATGGATAACTGCGCCTTGCTAGGTCGTCCGTACAACTGGGCCGAGTTCTCGTACGTCTCTCGAGACCTGCCGTGTGGTGGCGCTAGGTCTGCGATCACACAGTGGCGACACGCGGGTCCGACATGTACTAATGGACCGCGGCCGATTTAAGCTACCACCTAGCAAGTGTGGTGTCTGGCAGTGACACCACAATTATGTTCTTCCTTTAGTTCAGTAGACTCAGGATATGTATGTCATTACTCTCTGAAAATTTGAATACTATACACCAAGTGGTTTCTGACATTTTGGAAAATATGCAACAGAACATGTAAATTTTCAGGAACAGATTCTAAAGGTTCAAAAACGGTAACTCACTAAATATATGCTCTTTTTTTATTTTTAGTCACTCAGAGCAACCCTGAGCCTTACTGTATGTCATCCTCTTGATATTTTTCCAAGCTTTCTCTTCTTTTCTTCTTTCTGGACACCTTAGTGGCCATCTGTGCTACATACTCTGCTTTATCAATGCGAACCTTGTCCATCCGTTCAAGTTCTCTGTTGCAGTTTGCTCCAGGATTAATTCCCATATGCTGTAGCACTTTCACCCCACCAATGTTACCATCATTAAAAGCAATAACAGCATTACTGCTCCTCTCACTTCAGTGTCTTCATTCCAACAAAAACATTTTTTTGGTAAGCGAATCCGTATAAGACTACTGAACGACTCATTGGGATTTGGAGTGTGACCATGCAGACACTTCTTCAGTTGCCAGGTCTCTGTAAATACGTTTTATGATATCCATGACTGCTACTGGGATGGAATGTTCATGGCTGTGTGAGCTGTTTGAGTACTGGGCAATGCGGTAATTGCACCATGAATTAGGTCCAGGAGGGCAAAGGTGGTCCACTGGTTTTTCATCAATAGACTGTCTGTGAAAGAAGGCAGCCCATACTCCCTGCTTCATTTTGAACTATTTCTAATGGCGATCACATAATATTGCTGAAGTTCATCAATCATTTTGTCTGTCAGCCTCTTATGGTTTTACCATCAAAAATTTTCTTGCCTCTCAAACTTTGTTTCAACTTCCTCAACCTGGTGCCCATCCACCTCTACACTTGACCAACACATTCCAGTTTTGTGATAATCTTCTCACCATAAGGCTGCGCAGCTACTACACTGTTATAAGCTTTTTAGCCTTCATCACCTAATAACATAGTGTGAGACATTCCTGTTTCGTTCACAGATCGACTAAAAATTTCAATAGCTGCAGAGGCCTCCATACCACCACTAGTTCCTTCATAATTTCTGTCACAGATATGGCCGGCCGGAGTGGCCGAGCGGTTCTAGGCGCTAAAGTCTGGAATTGCGAGACCGCTACGGTCGCAGGTTCAAATCCTGCCTCGGGCATGAATGTGTGTGATGTCCTTAGGTTAGTTAGGTTTAAGTAGTTCTAAGTTCTAGGGGACTGATGACCTCAAAAGTTGTCCCATAGTGCTCAGAGCCATTTGAACCATTTCTTGTCACAGATATGCCCTTCTTCATTCCCAGTTTTACACTTATAACAATGTTTGGTTAAAATCTGGAAATCTATTACTTCTCCAGTATCCACACTGGTCACTGTAGCAATAGAATTCTTAGAACTGTAGTCGCAGTTCTCCCAAGTCTCATCAAAAGCTACTGGTGTGTCAGTCATACCATCATTTATTCCAACAGCTTCGTTTGCACCACCCTTCATTGACTTACATGCAACAGATTCCACAGCAGCTCCAATAAATCCTGCTTACTTGTCGATTTTACAAGGTGGTCGTGGCATATTCATCATGACACACATTGCTTCTGCTGCAGTGTGTCCTTTGCCAATAGCTCTCAATCCATAAAACCACCTAACATTTACTTCAAAATAATTATCTTATACTTATGAGTATATTTACAACTGGCACAATTAGTGATAAGTCTCCTGGGTAGTCAATTTGATACCTCACTCTCTTCGTGTAAACTAACTGGCCATCCATATATTTTACAACACACACATTCACATAAAACGCTTGTTAGGATGTGTAAATGTATCAGAATATAACCTAACCTACCATTTACATTACTTTCGTTTTGAGAAAACTGTGTATCACAATGTTTTATTTTAATCTTCGAAGCACTAATGGGTGTTTCTCTAGATTCTGACGAGTTTTTCTGTGTTCCATTGTCTGTAACTTCACACGCCACATGTTGAACACAATGTTTCCCTTTAATCGAAAATCTTTTACCACGAAAGCCACGTTTCTTAAAAACACTTCGTTTTGGTGTCATACTTTAGTTTTTAAGAGATTTACCAATCCATTCGTCACTCTTTGCCAGAAAAACGTTAGCACTTCGACATACAACGCGTGTTTATACTATGAAACGATACGATACCGTTTTTGACAGTGCTATCAATACAAACACGTAATTTATCCTTTATAACACAACAATCCACAGTCTTCTGTATAAAAAATTACTGATTTCATTAGATCTTGAAGTAACGCATATAAAAATTTTAATATTTTCAACCGGTGTAGATTATATTTAAAGAAATGAAATAAAATACGCCCCATGTGAGTTTATACTGCAGATTTTATAAATGGATATAAATCCGAAAATATGAAAAAATAGTTTTTCCGTTCCAATTCCCCTGAAGGTATCCCATGTGACAAGTGAAAGTAAAGGCTCTTTCTGAGAAAGTTGAGTGATCAGTTCTGCACCACATCTTTTATTATAAATAATAGCTGTACATCACAAGTATAGAGTAGCTTTATGTGTAAATTTCTGAAGCCCATAGTAATCAGTACTGTTTCGAATCGTGATATTTTTGTGGCAATTACTTAAAATAATTGAAGTTCATGGTATTGTCAGTCAGACTGTTAGTAGGCTCATATGCCCTTTCGCGTTTGTTCATTATACTGCATAGTAGTTTTTGCTCATAGCAAGTGTTATTGAGAGAGAGTATGTATTGCAGCATTTATCGGCCATTCTGTGTTCTGCGTAAGGGTAAGCTATTGTTTGCCATGGCAAGTTCCTGTGTAATACAGAGAGTAACTGTGCTAGAAGAGATCAGCTAGGGTATCAAGTGAGGTTAGTTTGCTTCGGTGAAGTTTATTTCAGATTTTTCCGTAAAGCTTGACACCGCAATGTGTAATTTGGCTGGAGAGCGCAAGTACATACAGGGTGTCCCATTTATCTTTACCACCCTAAATAACTGTTTGTTCAGATGGAATTTATAAAATGTTTCACGAAAATGTTCTTTAGCGGTCAGGGGGACATCAGTCAGCATGATTGCCTTTGTTGTAGCTTAGTTTTTTACAAAATTTAAGAACAGCGGTATGACTTTTTTAAATGGCACCTTGTATTTTTTATTCGGTAATTCATTTCCTCTCCTAAAGGCCAATTGAAAAATATATCACAGTGTACCATTCACTGAAATACAACGTTATTAATTACATGACACAACATAGACGTTGACGCTCCCAGTGCTTAGTGCAGGTACTCGGGGTAATGGAACACATCCACGTGCTGACGTTGACAGAGGACACATGTAAAGTATATAAGAACTTTGAGCAATGCAGCGCGTCAGCAATCGTAAGTATCGAAATAATTATGAAAAATCCGCCTCGATTGCGTAAATTACCTGGTGTTTACCTAGGTTTCAGCGTAGTTTATGCAATTGAGCGCATTTTTCATAATTATATTTAAATATAAAGTAGAATGCACACCGTTAACCATCGTCAGTTGAAGAGTTGTGTGAGTTGAACGTTAATCAACGAAGAGAAGGTAAAAATGCTACTAATCTATGGGGAACGTAAGTTAGCAGAACAGTAATGGCGATACTGTTTTCTTATGCACTGGTACATTTAGTACAGTAGTTTAGTCCCTTTAAATATTGTTGTGTAGAGTAGGCGTACAGTAAAGGTTGTCCTTCCTACAAACTGCATCGACATAACGTTTCTTTTATTGATGTTGTTGAAGGTAGGCGAATTGCTACTCAGGCAGCGGAATCGTACAGAGAGCGATATCCTGACAAGAACCCACCTTCCCGACGGATGTTTTCTCGTCCTGTTGCGACGCTTCAGGAAACGGGAAGTTTCAACCCACGACAACGCAGTCGCGTTAGCATTCGCACAGACGAAGATGCCCAAGTCAGTGTTCTCGCTTCCGTTGCTATGAATCCACATGTGAGCACACGACAGTTTGAACACGAGATTGGCATTCCTAAAAGCAGTGTACGTGGTATTCTTACGCGTCACCGGTTCCGTCCTTACCATGTACACCTACATCAAGAACTGCATGGGAATGATTTCCAGAATACGAGTAGTGTACAGTTCTGTCAGTGGGCACAGGAGCAAATCCTCGCCAACGCGATCTTCTTCTGGAATGTACTATTTACCGATGAATGTTCCTTCTTAAACATAGAACATGTAAAAACAAGGAACATGCATTATTGGTCCAGCGACAACCCACAATGGCTTAGACAGTTGGAACATCAGCGTCCGTGGAGAGTTAACGTCTGGTGTGGGATGCTTGGTACTACAATTATTGGCCCTCATTTCATCAATGGTAGTCTAAACGCCACAGCGTATGCTAACTTCCTCAGACGAATTCTTCCTCCTCTTCTGGATGAAGTGCAGCGAAGAACCAGATCGCTTACGTGGTATCAACACGATGGGTGCCCAGCACATAATGCCTTGCGTGCACGTCGTGTTCTGGACCGAAGGTATCCTGCCGGATGGATTGGTCGAGAAGGAACAGTTATTTGGCCTTCTAGGTCTCCTGATTCCTGTTTTAAATCTTTTGGACGTTTTTCTTTGGGGATGCATGAAAGACGTTGTCTATCGCGATATTCCAACAACTGCAGAGGGCATGCAGGAACAAGTCGCGCTTGCTTGTAATTCTCTTCAGGAGGTAACACTGGAAGCAGTAATTAATCTTTCATTCAACGAGTGCACCAGTATATCGGTATCCAGAGTCAGCACTCTGAGCACCTTTGAATGTTCTGCTCCCGGGCAATGGTACAGGACAGTCAAAGTCAATTTTGTGTTAAGTTTTTACTTGGTGTTCATTTGTTTTCCAAGTCCAGCAAGTGGCCGAGTTTGTGACCACGGGCTCAAAGTCAAAGTTGTGTTATGTAATTAACAACGTTGTGTTTCAAGAATAGTACACTGTGAAACATTTTTGAATAGGGCTTTAGGAGAGGAAATGAATTACTGAATAAAAAATACAGGGTGTCATTTAAAAAGGTCATACCGCTGTTTATATCTTTGTAAAAAACAAAGCTACAAGGAAGACAATCATGCTGATTGATGTCCCCCTGACGGCTAAAGGACACTTGCGTGAAACATTTTGTAATTTGCATCTGGTCAAACAGTTATTTATGGTGGTCAAGATAAATCGGACACCCTGTGTAATTACAGTTTACTTTCGTTTTAATAGAACGTCAGTTCAAAACCCGTTTACTTTGCTGTTGTTACTGTTTCACTAACTTAGAGATTACGAAGTTATGGTCAGATCCCTTCTCATTACGTACTGTCGCGATCGGGCTAAATCCTTCACAGATGGTTAACATTACTGGCGATTGACAATTCGGTAAGGGCCGGTGGTGCTACAGGTGCTAGTATCATACGAGTTATGGTCATCTGTGCTTGTTGTTGTGGTCTTCAGTCCTGAGACTGGTTTGATGCAGCTCTCCACGCTACTCTATCCTGTGCGAGCTTCTTCATCTCCCAGTACCTACTGCAACCTACGTCCTTCTGAATCTGCTTAGTGTATTCATCTCTTGGTCTCCCTCTATGATTTTTACCCTCCACACTGCCCTCCAATGCTAAATTTGTGATCCCTTGATGCCTCAAAACATGTCCGACCAACCGGTCCCTTCTTCTTGTCAAGTTGTGCCACAAACTTCTCTTTTCCCCAATTCTATTCAATACCTCCTCATAATTTATGTGATCTACCCATCTAATCTTCAGCATTTTTCTGTAGCACCACATTTCGAAAGCTTCTATTCTCTTCTTGTCTAAATTATTTATCGTCCATGTTTCACATCCATACATGGCTACACTCCATACAAATACTTTCAGAAACGACTTCCTGACACGTAAATCTATACTCGATGTTAACAAATTTCTCTTCTTCAGAAACGCTTTTCTTGCCATTGCCAGTCTACATTTTATATCCTCTCTACTTCGACCATCATCAGTTATTTTGCTTCCCAAATGGCAAAACTCCTTTACTACTTTAAGTGTCTCATTTCCTAATCTAATTCCCTCAGCATCACCAGACTTAATTCGACTACATTCCATTATCCTCGTTTTGCTTTTGTTGATGTTCATCTTATATCCTCCTTTCAAGACACTGTCCATTCCATTCAACTGCTCTTCCAAGTCCTTTGCTGTCTCTGACAGAATTACAATGTCATCGGCGAACCTCAAAGTTTTTATTTCTTCTCCATGGATTTTAATACATACTCCGAATTTTTTGTTTCCTTTACTGCTTGCTCAATATACAGATTGAATAACATCGGCGAAAGGCTACAACCCTGTCTCACTCCCTTCCCAACCACTGCTTCCCTTTCATGCCCCTCGACTCTTATAACTGCCATCTGCTTTCTGTACAAATTGTAAATAGCCTTTCGCTCTCTGTATTTTACCCCTGCCACCTTTAGAATTTGAAAGAGAGTATTCCAGTCAACATTGTCAAAAGCTTTCTCTAAGTCTACAAATACTAGAAACGTAGGTTTGCCTTTCCTTAATCTTTCTTCTACGATAAGTCGTAAGGTCGGTATTACCTCACGTGTTCCAGTATTTCTACGGAATCCAAACTGATCTTCCCCAAGGCTGGCTTCTACTAGCTTTTTCATTCGTCTGTAAAGAATTCGCGTTAGTATTTTGCAGCTGTGGCTTATTAAACTGATTGTTCGGTAATTTTCACATCTGTCAACACCTGCTTTCTTTGGGATTGGAATTATTATATTCTTCTTGAAGTCTGAGGGTATTTCGCCTGTCTCATACATCTTGCTCACCAGATGGTAGAGTTTTGTCAGGACTGGCTCTCCCAAGGCCGTCAGTAGTTCTAATGTAATGTTCTCTACTTCCGGGGCCTTGTTTCGACTCAGGTCTTTCAGTGCTCTGTCAAACTCTTCACGCAGTATAGTATCTCCCATTTCGTCTTCATCTACATTCTCTTCCATTTCCAGAATATTGTCCTCAAGTACATCGCCCTTGTATAGACCCTCTATATACTCCTTCCACCTTTCTGCTTTCCCTTCTTTGCTTAGAACTGGGTTTCCATCTGAGCTTTTGATATTCATACCAGTGGTTCTCTTTTCTCCAAAGGTCTCTTTAATTTTCCTGTAGGCAGTATCTATCTTACCCCTAGTGAGATAAGCCTCTACATCGTTACATTTGTCCTCTAGCCATGCCTGCTTAGCCATTTTGCACTTCCTGCCGATCTCATATTTGAGACGTTTGTATTCCTTTTTGCCTGCTTCATGTACTGCATTTTTATATTTTCTCCTTTCATCAATTAAATTCAATATTTCTTCTGTTACCCAAGGATTTCTATTAGCCCTCGTCTTTTTACCTACTTGATCTTCTGCTGCCTTCACTACTTCATCCCTCAGAGCTACCCATTATTCTTCTACTGTATTTCTTTCCCCCATTTGTGACAATTGTTCTCTTATGCTCTCCCTGAACCTCTGTACAACCTCTGGTTTAATCAGTTTGTCCAGATCCCATCTCCTTAAAATCCCACCTTTATGCAGTTTCTTCAGTTTTAATCTACAGCTCATAACCAATAGATTGTGGTCAGAGTCCACATCTGCCCCTGGAAATGTCTTACAGTTTAAAACCTGGTTCCTAAATCTCTGTCTTACCATTATATAATCTATCTGATACCTTCTAGTATTTCCAGGATTCTTCCATGTGTACAACCTTCTTTTATCTGTGCTTAATTCTGGTTATTCATTTAACGTATGTTCACGTTTCAAAATGTATTGAGTTTAGTTATGTTTGAGATGCGTGTCGTGGCCAATTGCTGACGGTGTTTATTGAGGTCGTTGATAAGGGGAAACTGGTTAGTTGCCCGTCATTGCCACGACTGATCCACAGGTAAGGTCCTGTTTGTCTTTTCTTGCGTGACTTGATCAGTCTCGGGCCTTACGTTCATTCCTCAACACACAAAAATTTTGGCGGCTATTTGACCTTTTCATTATCCGTCATCGGAAGTAATTGTATTTATTTCGAGTTTAATTTTTCGGTGGTGCAAATTGCTTTAATGTTGGTTTGTGTCTTTTAGAGCTGTTACTGAATGACTTTGTTTAATACATAATTTAATAGGTAGAAGTGGGCAGTAAGATCTTTCTCTCTGTTTTAAAAAAAAAATGTTATTTAATTGCGCGTACTTGCACTTCCTTTGGTGAAGGGCTACTGCACCAGTATTACTGTTTGATTCGAACCTTTCTTGCTTGGGCGATTCCTTCGCTGCGCCGTCTCCTACCTGGAAGCGATTGTCGTCTTGGTTGCGGTGACCCGCTACTGGAATGGAGTGGCTGTCGACGTCATAACCGACACAGTCCAGCAGCTAGTACGAGATCATTTGTGCTGGATCATAGTTGCGCCTGCAGCGTTCCGCTGGGAGAGGTCACTCTCTCTTCGCCTGGCCCTGCAGACGGGGAGCTGACACGTAAGCTGAAATCCAACTCGCAGCTGAAAGAGGCAGCGCCTATGAGGTCGGTGTGGAACAAGGCGACTATAAACTTGGTTGGTAAATAACTGTACTTCGATGGTATTTTACTAGCGCAGAGAACCTTCACGAGTACCCAACTGCCATCCTGACTTCATACTGAAATGTCTCCACTCGGCCCGTCTGTAGTTTCTTCTTTTGATGTCCTCCCTGCTCCGTCCGTCATGTGTTATTTTGCTGCCCATGTAGTAGAATTCCTTAACCTACTTCGTGATAACCAATCCTGATATTAAATTTTTCGCGGTTCTCTTTTCTGCTACTTCTTATTATTTTCGTCTTTCTTCGATTTACTCTCTAATCATATTCTGTACTTTTTAGTCTTTTCGTTCCATTCAACACATCCTTTAATTCGTCTTCACTTTCAATGAGGATAGAAAATCTACAACAAAATAAACATATGTTTTCCCTTTTTGGCAGTTCCCTTTTAAGGTAAGTCGTAGAGTCAGTATTGTCTGACGACGTCTCCATTTCTTCTGAGCCGAACCTTATCTTTTCTGACGTGAGCTCTACCAGCCTCTCTGTTCTTCTCTAGATAAGTAGAATTAGTCGTTTGGAAACGTTTAAACTGTCATATTCACATATTCACATTTGTCAGCATCTATATCTTTGGAATTGGAATTCCTACAATATCGATTGAGAGTAGACCGAAGAAAGTAATGAGCAGGAGAGGAAATGGGCTTAGTGATCAACTTAACATTGGTATTGTGTATCACAATGTAGACGAAGTGAAGGAATTCGGCTACGCTGAAATCAAAATAACACATGATGGACGAAGAAAGAGGACTTAAAAAGGAAACCAGCACAGGAAAGGGGCCTGTTCCTGGCTAAAGAAGATCGCTACCATCAAACATTGGCCTTAATTTCAGGAGGAAACATTTATATTGTGCGTTTGGAGCACTGCACTTCTATGGAGTGAATTATGGACTATGGGAATACTAGTAAAGAAGAGAATCGAAGCGTCTGACATGTGGTGCGATACAAGGATGTTGCAAGTTACGTGCACTGGTGACAAACCAGGAGGTTGTCCGCAGAATCGACGAGGAGAGGAAAATGTCTCAGTGTTGTGAGGAAGAAGGGACAGTTTAATAAGACATGTGTTGAGGCATCAAAGAGAAACTCCCATGACATGTGACATAGCTCTAGTGGCTAAAATCTCCAGGTGACGACAGAGATTCGAATACATTCAACAAGTACTAGAGTATGTAGAGATCAAGTCCTATGCTGACATGAAGGAGAGGAATTCGTGGCGTGTCACATCAAACGGTCCAGGTGACTGAACACTCAAAAAAGTCCTCTTGAAGTCTACGTGAATTTCAAGTGTGAGACGTAGCTTGCATTCCAAGTGGAATAGTTTCATCATACACTATGTGATCAAAAGTATCCGGACATCCCCCAAAACATACATTTTTCATTTTACGATGGAAAATCCAGGATGGAATGTAACAATACGAGAGAAGGAAAGTTACTACTCACCATATAGCGGAGATGCTGAGTCGCGGTAGGCACAATAAAAAGATTCACACAATCATAGCTTTCTTCCATTAAGGCCTTTGTCAGCAGTAGACACATATACACACACGCACACATACACACTCACGCAAGGGCAACTTGCACACACGTCTGCACTCTCAGAGAGCTGAAACTACACTAGTTCCCACTCTGGAATTCCGAGATATTATCTACCACGATAATCTAAAAATCATTCACCCTACTAACCCTACTCTCCGGTGATAAACAACAAAAGTGTTTATTTTACTTTATTTCATGTTTTAATCAATAACTTTCCCACACAGAACTGCAAATAGTGCAGCAACAGGAAGTTTTTTTGAAAATGAAGGAATAAAATTTCACTTATTGCATGTCCACAAAGCTTTATCCTTAAAATATTGGGATTACATGCCACCGTGTCCTTACTTTGGGAGTTATGCAAATTAATAGTGTTGCTCAGGATCTTATTAGCAACTAATTCTTCTCTGCTTATTCACTTGCCAATTAATTTGTACCCTCGTTGTTGCAGGCGTTGGTGTACATGAAAAGAAATACATCAAAAATTACAATATAATACAATGCTGTCTCTTGTACCACACGTGTTCCTGGCCAAATGCAGTGATTTTTTTGTGTATACATGGCCGTATAGATTGGTTGTAGCGTCAGTGTGCAATGTGGTATATTTTGTGTGTGTGTGACTTAACAATATGTGTGAGAAAAAACACCAATGCTGTTAATGACAGCCGGCTGCTGTGGCCGAGCGGTATGTCGACACGGTAGCTCCTCAGCGTGTTCGGTCAGAGAGCCGTTTTGCCTCTGTAATAAAAAAACTGAGTGGAAGGATCAACCACCGAACTTGAACAGGATGTCTTGCGACGTCCGCAACGACCAAACACAACGATAAAAAGAAAAAAAAAGTAATTTAATAAAAATCTGATGTCTTGCAAATGGCGGCCAACAACACCAATTGCAATTCGCGCTGTAGCAAGTGAAAAATGCAGAATTAATTTTTCGTATCTCTAGTGATGCTAATGCTACTGACGTAAGTCGTTTGGTTTTCAATAAAAGAGAACCAGTACACTACTTGTACCCAGTTCTTGTGAAGCTTGTACTTCTGAACCTGACGTGTGCTATTTGACTATGTCTGAAATAAGACGAACGAATGCCAGAAGACGAGTTACTGCCAACTGTATCTACGTTGTAACGAAAATAACAGGTGCAGTGAGTTTACAGAGTTCTTATCGACACAGTTGCACATCAGAGATCTTAAGCAGTCATGCGTTCCGCCCACTTGTCAGCTGCTCGTATCAGTCGCAGTTTCCTGGTGTGATAACAACGCTCGCTATCTGCTGCTCTCTGCACTGGTTATGTTTATCAAGTGCTAGTAAGCACAACTTGCACCTGCAGAAGCCGGAACTCGCGCTTAGTCCCACTACCGTGGGAACGGCGGAACAGCAGACAGGGCCAGATCAGCTGACGCTACTGCTAATGCTGACCGAGCGAGGTGGCGCAGTGCTCAGCACACTGGACTCGCATTCGGGAGGCTGACGGTTCAATCCCGCGTCCGGCCATCCTGATTTAGGTTTTCCGTGATTTCCCTAAATCACTCCAGGCAAATGCCGGGATGGTTCCTTTCAAAGGGCACGGCCGACCTCCTTCCCCGTCCTTTCCTAATCCGATGAGACCGATGACCTCGCTGTCTGGTCTCCTTCCCCACACAATCCTAGTAATGCTGGACAAGCCGTTGCTAGAAATGAGGTGCTGTTATTTACGGCGACAGAAAACGATTTATTTTCTCTGTTGCAGTAACCAGATTTGACAGAGAATATAAAGGAACATGTACGAGAAGCAAAGGCACGTTTACATACTGCCGTCCTCTGTGCTAATATTAATACGTCTATAGGTGCACCGCATCTGGGGGCGACACTGAATGTCGATACCTTCTCAGCCAATTACTAGGAATTTCTGGAAGCCTTTCCTGGAGCCCAAAGGAGTAGAATTCTATCTCTGGCCACCTGGCCTGCTCCTGCTCATAGTGGAAGCCATTAAGGTTGTTGATCAGGGATCTGTGCTTTGACCGTTAGGAGATGTCTGCTTGATTGAGTCCAATGCTCTTTACGTGGTCCTCTGTTCTCTTGAACTCTTAACCGAGTTGCATTCATCTAGAATAGATGTCCATTGAAGTTCAGTCGTCGTTCTCTTACTGACTCCATCAGTACTGTTCTCTTTCTCATAGACTGCACTGTCCGAACACTCTCTTAGGGCCCTTCATTTTAAGGAAGGATTTTGCCCTCAAACTTCAAGGCGACTCACAGTCCAGATTTTCTTGTCCTTCCCAAGCACTAGCTTGAAGATACATATTCGTGTTTGATCACTGTGTTGTAGTGCCTGAGTCCTGATTTTGTTGAGATTGACTTCGTCTCGTGTAGAACATGCGTCCTATGGGAAGCAGCGGTCATCTTCTACAAAGTTTTTGTTGGATGCTTTTTCGTCAGTTTTCCTTTGTACCATTTCAACAAAGTATTTGAAACGCTGTGCTTTTTCTATTTTATCATACTCCTTCAGGTGATGAGATGCTGTTTGGATGTTGGTTATGTACTTTGTTTTCTCAAAAGAAATTTGGAGGCCATCTTTATCAGCTTCTTATTCCTAAGCAAGTTAACTGACTGTAAGCGAAAACATGCAATAAACAGAAGAGTTATGTACAATGAGATAGAACCCACAGTACCTACTTTGTAAACTGATGATCAGTAGCAGTGGATCAGGCGGAGTGACAAGCAGTGAGGACGTCCTTCGCAGAATCGGTGAGGGAAGAAACATATGGAAAACACTGGTGCAAAGAAGAGACAGGTTGATAGGGATGTTACGGAATCAGGGAACAAATTCCGTGAGCTGAATAGGATGAAACAGTAGGGGAAGACAGAGATCGGAATATTCCCAACAAATAATTAAGGATGCAGTCACAATATTTCGTTATGTGACGCCTTATTAGACGTAATTCCAGTCGCAATACTGTAAGCTGCAGCTCCTAGCTGTTGTCAACAACCATATGTAACTGAACCATTGCAGTTTCCCAACTGTGAGTATTTACAATTATCAATGTTGCTCTCATGTAAAAACCACTTTTTCACATCTACGAAGTACGCTTGACAAGGACGGAGGTGGCACAGTGATGACACACCGGACTCACGTTCGGGAGGATACCTGTTCCGATCCCTCCATGGTTCCACAGATCTTGGTTTTCAGTGGTGTACCCTAAATCGCTTCAGGCGAATGACGCGATGGTTGATTTCAAGTAATTCTTAAGACTTTCCCGGCTATCTGTTTGTAACATTTTCGACAATCAATTTCGGTCGGGTCAGTTTATATTTTGGATCTAACAATTGTGTTGGTTTAGGTGTTTAGGTGTTCGTTTTTCCCGCGCGCTGTTCGGGAGTGGAATGGTAGAGAGATAGTATGATTGTGGTTCGATGAACCCTCTGCCAAGCACTTAAATGTGAATTGCAGAGTAATCATGTAGATGTAGATGTAGATGGTGCCGAACACAACAAAATTTCAATGGCCTATTCTGAGAGAATACGGAGTGACAAACGTTACTGGACAACCTAATATTTCTGGCATAACTCATTTTGGCCTCATACAGGGGTATGTGGCACTGTTCTCTACACACATTGGCCTGCCGGCCAGTACAGCGTCCCTCTGAAGGCCAGATGCACGTCTCCAGCCTGTGGAACTCGCCTGACCTCGAGCGCAGTTATCAGCACGCTGCGCTCAAACATGTGAATTCTGTCTATTTAAGTTTTTAACTCAATTACACTTTGGGAATTTGAGTACAATAACAAATAAAGAGAAATTAAACTTGGGAGATGTGAAATGTTCTGTAGTTGCCCACTGTTCTCGAAACAGGTGATAGTACATTCGCCATTACGTCGATAGAAATTCAAAGATGGCGCCCATCGCATTTCACAGAGCTTGCTCCAAAGTGAGTGTGACGTTACCAGAAGATCAGTGCCAACCACGAAACGTCACTCGCCTAAGATATCATGTTTTATAAATACCACAACACAGCTAATCTAGATTGGCGAAATACAATTAATCCTCTTTGCAACATGAACATCTCACACTTGGCCCGGATAGGTAGCAATGTGAAGTGCATTCAAAAAGTAACGCAACTATTTTTTTCTCGGGCACTCCATCCTTCGAGCTTAGTTCAGGGAGCCTCTTCCCTGTTAACATTAAGAGGTGGACTCTGCTCCGTGATGCCATATTTCTACTGAGTCTTCGAACGCTTGGAGAAATACAGCTCAACTAAATCGTATGTTTACTGTGTTAACTTGTTAGTTAACAGCTTACATACAACGACAGCTGCCGCACCACGCTGTAGCCAACCTTCGTTATTGTTGTGTGTAAGTCATACACAACAGTCATCATCGCAAGAAGGTCGCACAGACGTGCCTCATTTCCCGCGTGCCGGCCAGCCGTACACAGCTGTGATTCCTGCAATGTTGGCACTATTGGAACGTGAAGATACTCCCATGCGAGGTGATCCGCGGGTCACTGTCCAACACCTTGCTACTCAACTCTGTGTATCTGTTGGTAGGACTGACACACTCGCCTACAGTTAAGGTACTGGAAGGTGTCTGCGCGCTGGTTTCCAACACAAGACCATAAAATGTTCGCGCTTTACGAGGCAGATCGTGACAATGTTTCGTCGAACATTGTCACAGGCGATGAAACATGGGTTCATCATTTCGAATCGGAAACTAAACGGCAATCCATGGAGAAGCGCCACGCTTACTTTCCTTCGAAGAGAAACGTGAAAGCCGCATCCTCAGCCGGGAAAGTCATAGCGATGGTCCTCTGAGACTGAAGGCATTATTCTGTTTGATGTCCTCCCTCATGATGCAGTGACCTATCCTGAAGTATATTGTGCAGCCCTCAGGAAATTGAAGGAACATCGTCAACATGTCAGTCACCACAAAAATGCAAACGAACTACTTCTCCATTACAACTCAAGGCCTCACACACGTCTGCGGACTGAGAAGGAGATCACAAAACTTCAATGGACTGTTTTTCTCACGCACTTTAAAGCCCGAATCTCGCACCTTTCGACTTTGATCTGTTCGGCCCAGTGAAGGCTGCGTTCCGTGGGAAGCAGTGCCTGTATCGTGGGGAGGTTATTGATGGAGCGAGTCGTTGGCTCCGGCGTTAACCACTAGGACGATACCTTGCGGCCATACAGGCTGGCCGAGTAAGGTGGCGTAAGGCCGTCGCATTGAACGAAGATTATGTTGAGGAGTGGGGAATAATATGGTGTAGTGGAATCCTGACTAAAACCAACCTGCCCTCAGGAAAAAATTTGTTGAATTTTTTATTGAACACCGTTTGTAATTTGATTTCTTCCAAGTCAGCGAATCCTACAAAATTTCTTCTCGTGACCAAATGGTCATCAGATTCGTTTTCTTTTGTGTTTAGGGCCCAAAAAGAAATACGGTCATAGGCGCTCGTGTCAGGACTGTAGAACACGAAGACAAAGAGAGAAGTTAAAAACGACTACACGATAACTTCAATCCAAGACAGCTAGAAACATGGACGAGGAGAAAGGCAAATGAAATTAAATGGCCTTCGTTACATTGCTACGAAAGATAAAAAGTAAAATGCCTTCAACAGACCGCGCGTCGTTCGTTAAAACAATCGATAACTGAGACGGCAAACACACACGAGAACGTAAGTGGTTAGAAAAAGGGTATTCCATCTGAAAATGTCGGACCGTTTAAGGTAGAGCGCAACGAGCACATAATGGTGGGGGAGCACCACTTAACAAATGGGGATGGTTAAAAAGACACTACCCGATACACAACCTAGCTAAAATGATCTCTTCACTTCGAGAGGGCCGAAAGGATGTCGTCCAAGCCGAAGGGGGAAAAGCTTAACAAACCGGAGCCTGTTCCCATGAAGGGAGAACCAGTGGTGACGTCAGAGTGACACCACCTGCTGACAGAAGGCAACACAGAGATCATCTGAGGGAATGTAAGAACTAGCTGGCTGAGATACGAAGACTGCAGCCTTGGCAGCAGCGTCGGCGGCCTCGTTTCCTATCAGACCGATGTGACCATGAACTATGAACTCACATAAACATCACAGTGGCTCCAGAAAGAGCGAGCAAGTGACAGCCTTTCTGGACCCTTTGCGCTGAGGAATGGACGGTGTAGAGCACACAGGGTCTTTGAAAGGCACAGGGAGTCAGAGCAGATGACGCAATTGAAAAGCCTGTGTCGCCGGATGTACTGTGTGGCCTGATACGGGGTGAAGAGTGTTCCGGAAGCCGATAACGAAAAATGTTGGTGCCCATGACGAAGCCACACCCGACACCACGGACCGTGCGAGAGCCATCGTGTACACAAAGGTACTACTGCGAAGTTCCGTGCGACAGTCGTGAAACTGAAAGCAATAGACCGAGGCTGGAGTAGTGTCCTTAGGAAGCGAATGCAGTCCAAGATCAACACGGCCCGCCGCACGAGGCCAAGATGATGAAGTGTTCACTCATACAGGGAAACTTGCAGGAAGCGTTAAGCTGGCAAAGCATGAACAGAAAGCGAACTCCAGGAGGGAACACAGAAGAGGGACGCGGCCCATACTGGCGATCAAAGGAGTCAACGAAGAAGGAAGTGTGTGACGGGTGGCCACTCATGGCAGTGAGACAGCGTAAGAGCGACGGACGTACGGATGCATAAATGGAACACTCATTGTTCGAAAAGACAAGGGGCCAGTACAAACGGAGGAGGGTGTTCCGACCGGCTCCCCTGGAAGTACCACTGACGACACGTAGGATATTGAGGGACTGCATACAGGGGCTGCCAGGTAAGACACGTGGGATGACCAAGAAAGTTTCCTATGGAGCTTGAGCCCCAGGAATTTTGAAGTTTCAACGAATAGAAGAGCGATGGTCCAAGTTGTAAGGACGGTGCAAGAAACCACTGATCCGTCAGAAATTCATACAAACGGTTTTGTCAGTGGCAAAACGAAAGCCATTGTCGATGCTCCATGACTAAAGACGATCGAGACATCGCTGAAGACGCCGCCCAATGAGACTGGTCATGCAGAACTGCTACAGATGGCAAAATCGTCAACGAAAAGGGAGCCAGAGATGTCCGACGGGAGAGAGGCCTATGTAGGGTTAATGGCGATCGTAAAGTGGACGACGCTCAGGACGGGGCTCTAAGGCACACTGTAGAGAGCGTGGAGGACACTAGTCCCTCAACAGGTGTCGTAGGCTTTCTCATGATCGAAAAACACGTCCACATTTTGGGATTTTCGCAAAACACCATTCATGACAAGTGACAAGATGCTCAACTGTGGAACGGCATGCTCGAAATCCACACAGTGCAGTGGTCAGTAAATTGCCGGACTCGATCCACCATACTAGCTCGGCATGAATCATACATTCCACCCTCTTGCAAACATAGCTGGTGAGAGAGATGTGACAGTAGCTGGAAGAAAGGTGTTTGTCCCTACCGGACTTACGTGTGGGTACCATAGTCGTTTCGCGCCAGCACCTGGGAAACGTGCCCTCTGCCCAGAAGCACTTGTATGTATGAAGCAGTAAGTGCTTTCCTTCAAGGAGAAGGTGCTGAAACATCAGAATGTGAACTTCGTCTGGCCCTGGGGAAGAGGACTGGGATGAAGTGAGAGCATGATCTAGCTCCCTCACAGTAAAGGAGGCATTGTAGCACTCAATTCTGAGAAAAGAAGGAACCGGCAGAGCCTCCTCCGCTAGTTTCCGATGGAGGAAGGCAGGGTGATAGTAGGAGGAGCTTGAATGGCAGCCCAAGGTCTTCCAGATAGCAATAGGCACCATGACGACCAAGTCTGCTACTGTCAGGCCGGAAACTGGGGAGCCTTTGGTGGTTGGGCCATACAACGGAAGACGGAGAGGAACTGTTAAAAGAACTAGTGAATAAAATCCAGCAAACTTCTTTGCTCTCCTGAAGAATGCGACGTCACTGCACGCAACTGTTTATAATAAATGCAGTTTGCCTTGCCATTGTAGGATGATGGCTAAAATCAAGGAGAGCACGTCTGCTCGCACTAATCGCGTCGCAACACGCCTCAGTGCACCAAAGGATCAGGAAACGACATGGTAAATAGGAAGGGCGAGAAATAGAATGTTCTGCGGCGCTGAGGATAATGTTTGTAAGGTCACCATGGAGGAGTAAAGCCTCCAGTCAGCCTTAGTAATCTACCATTTGCGTGTGTACTTAGGTGGATCAGGAGTCAGCTAACGGATAGAACACGTGAAATGGTCGCTCGATTATGTGTCAGAGAGAACGGAGCACTCGAGAAGGTGGGGAAGCTGGGCGGTGCAGAAGAGTAGGTCGAAATGGGAATAAGTGTCCATGAGGGAACGTGAGTACTCCTGTGTTAAAGGAGAGGAGGTTAAGTTGACTGAGAAGGCCAGCCAAGAGGGACAGGTTCTGTGAGAACCCCAAAGGGGGACGGTGCACATTAAAGTCACCAAACAGCAGAAAGGGGTGAGGCAGCTGCCGAGTAAGCTGGAAGAGGTCGGTCCTGGAGACATCAAATAACGGAAGGACGTACACGGTACAAAGGGAAAATATCAAGTGAGGAAGGAGACGGCGAACTGCAACAGCTTGAAAGTCAACGCCGTACTCGGGGTACTCGGGGGGAGGGGGGGGGGGCGGAGCAGGTCGTAACAGACAATGAAAGTAGCTGTGCAGTCTATGGCACGTTGCCACGGTTCGCGCGGCTCCCCCTGTCGGAGGTTAGAGTCTTCCCTCGGGCATGGGTGTGTGTGTGTGTGTGTGTGTGTGTGTGTGTGTGTGTGTGTGTGGCCCTTAGCGTTAGTTAAAGTTAGTTTCATTAGTGTGTAAGCCCAGCGACCGGTGACCGCAGTTTGGTCCCACAGAACCTAACCTTACCAGACAAGGTAGAAATGCGAGAGCTCAAAGAGGTCGTGAGAAAAGTAATTTTGTTTCCTGCTGGCAGACAACGCACGGATACCGCGATTGTAAGAGCAGCCATAAATCCTCGTTGTTTGATCGTAGGCTACGGAAATTCCATTGAAGGAGAGCTATAACGAGGAAAGCGGAGGAGGGAAAAATGGAGGTGCGTCACCTTAGCAGCTGCCAAGTCCCATCCTTCAAACACAGTGCACAGAGGCTGAAGGATCCTGCTCCACAAGATCTCCCTCTGTCGATCTGCGGAGTCCAAAACAGACAAACGGTTGGCGTTGAACAGCGGCGACATGAAGGCCGGCCGACCGAGGGCATCATGTGGCGACACCATCAAAGAGGATCTCCGAAGGAGGTGACAGTCGCCTTTGTTCCATTTTTTGGAGCCTTTCCGGTTGGCAGAGGAAGACTCAAGAATTTGTTGGCTAGAGGGACGTAGGAAGTCGTCGCAGGAGTATTCCATCTGTCCTTTCCGGCCTGCCGGTCGTGTAACAGGTGGCGTCACCTCGGGAGACGAATGTTTGGTAGCCTGTTGCACAGCTGGAGAGGAGATGACCATGCTACCATGACACTAGGCGAATTCACAACCGCAGTGATAAATTTGAGGTCACATGTCTGCGTAGCCATGTCCTTCATGGAGCGAGATGTAGCAAGAACACTACTCTAAATGCCAGATGATAGAAGGCAGGGTTTGCGACTAGCTGATAACTTGCGTGCGACCAGGTAAGGAACTTTTTCTTTTGCCTAGATCTCCTGGACAGCCCACTCATCGAGATACATGGAACAAACTTGAGAGGAGGCGGCAAGGCCGCCATTGCAGTTGACGCAGAGGGGAGGAGGTGGACAATCGCTCTCATGTGCATCCCTACCACAGGTTACACATTTATCCAGGTGTCGCCGAGACATTCGAGTGTTGTTGAAACGATGACATTGGTAGCAGCGCATCGCTTTCCGAATGTACAGTCGGACTGTGATAACTTCACAGCCTGCTTTTATCTTGGATGGATAAACCAGTCCATCGAAACTGTGAAAAAGAGTGCATGTGGGCAGAATGGGTGCACTACTTTTTTCATCACCCAATGGAAAGCAATGACATCCTGATCGACAGGTACGTTAGGATTTCTGCTTCAGTCCGACCCTCGACCAGATTAGTGTAAATAACACAATGGGATGAATTCAGAGTCCTGTGGGCCTCAACAGAAACAGGATGCCGTGGACAAGTGAAGTGGCAAGCAGTTTTGCTCGGGAATCAGAAATAGTCTCCAAAGGCAAAGTGGCATTACGTAAACGAGAGCAGTATTTTACAGGGCCAGCAAGTCCACCATCTCCTTTTTGAATAAGAAACCGATTTATCGTCGCAAAGGACTGACCGCCTTCAGTACGCGAAACCACAAGGATGCATGGGTCTTTGAATCAGGAGCTTCAGTCCATTTTCGTTTGGTAGACACTGACTGAAAAGCTGATTGTCTCAGTACTAGAAAAACCTCCAATGATTGCCAGCATCTCCGATGGTGCATTCCTTCCAACTGGGCGTCGCCTATCAGAGGGGCTTTAGACGATTTTCACATCCCAGGGACCAATCGACAATTTGGGAAGGTAGCAGCTCAGGCAGTCGCCCCTCCCTGGGCGTGGCCTGTACCAGGGGTATGTGAGAACCCTACCTGACGATCTGGGGCTGGGAATTACGCGTTACCCAGCCACCTGTTATGCATCAGACCCGTGGGTCGGCCTTCAGCAATGCACAGGGAGGAAGAAGAGAAAGAGGAGTCTCAAACGTCAGAGCGGAGTAAGGATAGGAGAAGGTGAACAAAGAAATTAAAAAGAAAGATAAACAGTAGTGAGACTGTTCTTACGTCAGCTACTGAAAATGTGAAACACATTTCCAAAAAACACCCCAGACACATTCCCCAAGGGAGGGGAAAAGGAATAGCAAGGGGACAGAGAGCGCTGAAAGCTGAGGCCCTGTGGTGGCCAGCCACGAACCCGCCAAAGAGCAGTGAGCCCGCTGGGAGCAAAGGGTCATCACTGACGGCAATACCATTACACCCAAGTAGTTAATAGTTTGCCAGTACGTCACACCCAACCTACGTTCATGCACAGGAGTGACGCGTCGCACACGCCATAAGTTTGTCTCATTTACTTTCAGCAGCTGGTCACCTGCAGAAATGTACTTCGAACACATTCTTGACTTCACTGCCCGACAGACTTTACTTAGATGACGTTATTAGCACAGTACGTGCATTAGCAGAGCTCATTGTGCAGTCGAGGAGGAGCAACCCTCAGCGCACGTTCGTCCTGATCAACTTTTAAGCCATTTCTCTCCTAACAATGGTGTGTCATCCGACTGCTCATAATCCTTGGAGGTAGTGACGTCATACACTACAGTTTATCAAATATTAGCTTCGTCTGTAATTATTTGACTCTCTACGACTCACATACCTGAAGACAAACTCTGAACATTGCTTTATAAATACGTTGAATTCTCTACGATCCACCACAATCAAATTTCACTTTTGACTTCTACAATTCACTTCTATTCACTTTCTCATACACATTACCACTTTGTGTACATAATTGGGAATGGAGTCTTTTTGTCCAGTTTGAGGTCCGTTATATTGAGCGGATACAGGAGGAAAACGCCGACTGCTGCATCAAACTAAGGCCCCCCATCTCTTTCCCACCTTCTGACATGGTCCATGCCAATCCCTACTTGTTGGGTCTCTTTCCCAGCATTGGCCATAACAATGTCTAAATTTGTTTCGCCATGGTGTCAGACCGCCTCCTATCGTCTTAAACCTTCACCGTTTAGCGCCAACCTTGAATCAAATAACTTATCTAAACTTATTTGGTAAGCTGGGCCTTAATGCTGAATTTACTCCACACCTGCAAAATGTTGGAAGCTTTTCTGTACATCATCCATATATTCACACACATAAATTCATGCATTTCGTTACCATAAGCAATATTTGTTAAGGTATATTACGGTTGTCCTAACTGCTGCACAACACACCTTTCTGACCATATAACTCTTCTTTCCCTTGTATTTCTAAATATATATATCCTGTTTTAGCTTATTTATTCTTATGGTGGCAGTCATGGCTGCTCAGTCTTTGTTAACATATATGTTAACTCAGGAGGTCTACTTCTTTTAACTTGCAAATTTTTCTCTACTCTGGTGCTCAAGGCACATCAGTCCAACTCACATTGGTTATTGTTAAGCTGTTTAATTTCGCCTGGCCCATTATCAAGCCCAACTTTTGTTATATACTTTGCTTCATACTGTATTAGATATCTGTAGCATTTTTATCACTAAATTGAAAACAATTACATTGTGTTCACCTTAGCAACACCGCCTCATACTTCAGCGTTCACACTTTCTTACGCTATTACAAAACTTTCAATGACTTAACCTAAGCACTTACTCATTCATTCAGTTCCGGTGTTTACGCTACTCGTTTACTGGGATAGCCAGTTATATCATTCTGTACTTTGGCATTCCGAGATAACTCTTCATTCCATATGTCCTTCGTGGTAAGTTTCGTTGAAGTTTTTTGGGTTCCAATCTTTAGTTCACGGAATTGACTCGCATCAGCCTTTTTTCTTACTTTGATCTAAAATGTAGATCGATGACACATTGAGAAATTCTTTCCATTTCTGTGATCAAAAGACAGGTAATAGACCACAGAAGAGACCAGGACCAGAAGGTTAGAATGGCTCCAGATAGCTGAAGTACACACAGTTGCACTGCTATGAAGTTTCTCGAACAGTGAGAGGCACCCTACACTTTTTTCCCTACTAGGACAACTTATCGTCCACTCTACTCAGTTTCTCTCTCTCACTTTCATCTTTCCACAATATGATTTCAGTACTATAATGTCCACAGAGCTCTTCTGCTGCTCTTTGAACTCTCAAGACATTGAACTTTACATTTTGCAGTTATTTTTCGTGATTATTTTTGGCCGTTCTATTATATTCAGGAGTTCCCTTAACTGGCTCACTTTTGTGATAAAAATGATACCACTACTGCCATTCCTTCAATATATATTTTCACTGAACATAATTAACAATTGACCTCACAACGATACACATTTTAAAAAATCGATGCCAACCAACAGACTTACACTGAGCATAGGAATTATCAGGAATGTGTTATCTGCTAATTCATCCAGAATTGGAGAACTAATGTCACTTAATGATGAACAGTCTTGGATATTTTTATTATAGCATCCAAAATTTTTACGTCGGAGGCTGACCCTTCTCAAAGCTAAATTAGCTCATTATCTAACACTAGCTGATGTTCGTTTTCGGAATCTTTCTCGAACACAAACTTAAATACACTTTCTATTATTGGCACTACCTTACCTGTTTTTCCTGCTTGTGCTAATTTTCTCATTCATTCTTTGTAAATATTTTCGTTCTTGCCAGTTGAAACACGTGATTTTTAAACCGTAAATCTCAAACAAGCTGACTCATTGAACCTTTATTATTTACTGTTTTCTGTGTCATTGGTGTTTGCTCTGCAAACAGCCTCGCGATTCTGAACACATCACAGCCTCCAGACACTTCTATTTCGTCAGCGTCTCCGGCACACCCCTTGCATTGGCCACATCTACCGTTTCACGCGCTTTCTTGATTTGTTTCACGACAACCCACGTTAAGGCTACTTCGCGCCGCCCTTTTCCAAAGACTGCTAATTGTGCTGGTGCACTGGCTGGTGCACTGGCTGTTCGGCCTACAATCCCCGCAGCCGTGGCTGCATCTCGCCGTCAAGGTCGTGTGCGGCCGCTGCTGGCCGAACTATGTACTCTCGCATTCCGTGCTGATTCCTTGCCAAATTTTTGTTACATAATGGGACCTCAGAACGCTGTGCCACTGGTCGATCCCGCATGAAGACACTATTTAGCTTAAAGTTTCATCAGGAACATGGTGACTACCATTCCCCAATCCTTCGCCATACAGTAAAAAATTCTGTCGACAGTTACATAAGCTATGCGAGCGCCTTGTGTCACGCATAAGCCGTAGCAGCTGCGCGTCCTCTCATCATGGCGACATGTTTCCTGGGTGCTGTCTTTTCCATGCAGATGTTCGACACACTATAGGGAACTCAAGCAGATGTCCCCAGATGTAGCTACCAGTTCCTCAGTCATATAGAACAACAACGTTCGTTCTGTGCCTGTGGCGAAAAATTCAGTAGCCATAATGCTATAATTCTATTTTATTCGCTTTCGCCAAATTTTGCAGGATTCGCTCACAGTACTGCGATCTGATTGATATCTGCTGCCACTCCAGATATCCACTAGCAACTCCCTTTGAATTTCTGTAGACCTAGATTCTTTTAAAAACTCCTTCATAAATTCTGCTACATCTGTACACGCACTAGACACCTTGCTGGTCTAGTAGGATAGCACTGCTGTTTCGAGACAAGGATTCTATTACACTCAGGATCGTGGTATACATCCAGCATCAGGTTACCCATTTGGGCGACACCCTCATTTCCTCCCCCCTGGGTAGCCATCGAGAATTGGTCATGGTGACATTTGGGAACCCTCTGATACTTCCCTCCAACACCTTATCTTCCCTCCTCTCCTCTCCCCATCCCCCCTTCCGCTTTGGGCCAATGAGAATCAAGCTTCTTTTCCCTGTCATGATCTTTTGTAATTGTGAGAGATCTTTTATAAGTGGGAGAGATTCACTTTGCATCTGAGCACGTACAGAGAATATCAGACTGTCTGTAAATTCATGACAAATTACTTCAAGTCACACTACTTGAGTCCTATGCTATGGCTATTTGTTTGTAACAATTTATTATTACCTCATGCGTGACACCAGGACAGACCACATCTAATCAGATATGTAAGTATTCTCATTATTCCAAAATTTCCCACATTTTCCACATTATCACCAAATTTATGTATTTTTTACCCGTTTTCATATTTTTTCTCAGATTTTCCACATTTATTGTGTTTTACCCACCTACTGAAGATCCACCCCACTGTTCTCAACGACGCTTCACGTCTTGATCCTCTCAGCCAAGCGCAATGAACATAGCCCCTATTTATGTATCATTGTTAAGCCACAATTACATAACAAGATTGGTGAAGTCATAGTAAAATCTGAAGCCTCAAAACAAAGATACTGTATGTGTACCACACTGCCACAAAATATACCTCTAGAGAGGTGTGCAGAATCTGGAACAGCCCCAGCACAAAGCATATCGCTTGCACGATAGCCCATCCCTCAGCCACTGACGTAGGCCTATAGGGTGTAGGGTATGGTTGTGAACACTGGCGCCGGCACGAAAGAGAGTCAATCATTCAGGCAGGAGCCAATCCACTCTTAACTCACAGAAACCTACACGCTCACCAGAGGATATCTGTGGGTGCCGTTGTAGGTAAAAGTTGATAATAGTTTAAGCGCCAAACAGTCCCCGCCATCCCACTTTCTCTACAGACCAATGAGAAACAAGATCCCAACCATCATACTTTTAAAACGTGTGGGTGATCCGGTTTTCCGACTAGCAGCCCTTCCAAATGGAATGAAACTGTTTTATTATAAAGCAAATCTTGCAGTGTTGTTAGTAAATGCGACATTACTAGAAATCTCTTATATTAACTATAGGAAAATCCAAGTATGTCCATTAAAACATAATTTCGAGTAATCCATATTATTCCAAAGACACACGCTGGGCAACAGGCACACTGCAGCACGAATAAAAAAATATTATTACGAAAAATTATCTGTGGATTAATATTGGTGTGTGTGTGTGGTTTTAATAGTGGAACGCCAAGGCATTACTAATAAACTACCACAACTCTACACTTCTCCTCTATCCATTCCTGCATTTTAATTTTTCACCTATCGATTCCAAACTCTTAAACATCTATGGCTCCCATTACACATTCCGTTTGACACAATTTTACATTTTCTCTATTCGTCTATTAAATCTCTAATATCCGTGAAAATTATGTATGGATTGATTCTGTGCCTAGTCTTTTTTGCCTTGATTTCACCCTGCTGCCTTCACTATTTTATCTATTAAAGTTTCCAACTCATCGGTTGTACTTCTTTCCCCTATTTCAGTGCTGTGTAACTATCGTTTATAGTATAACGCTTTCATTGTTTCATTTTATCCAGGTTCCAACTGTTTAATTTCCTACTATTTTCGATTTATTCAGTTTATACCTCCATTTCATAACACATAAATCATCGTCAGAAATCACCTCTGCTCCTGGAAATGTTATGCAGTTTCAAGTCTGGATTATAAATTCCCATCTTACCCTTGTAATATAATGTATCGTGTCTCCAGGTCACTGTTCTACTACTCAGTTTTCTTTTCCAGTTCGTATCAGAAGTGAACTTTGATCTTCCTTAATGTACTGAATAATTTATCTCATCATTCATTCATTATCGTGCAGGAAGCCATTTAACATCGTGATTGTTCATATAGCTTTACGGTTCTCCTCTAGTGGTGTACAAAACTTTAGTACTTCCTGATTGTTTTTGTTGTTTTATTGGTACAATATTCTCGAGGAGCATGGATATTTACAGGCATTTTACATCACAGAACATTAATTTTCATGTTTAAGTGATTGATATTTCTTTACATCACTAACTGGAATTTTTGTATGTTTCATAATTTGAAGTATTCAATAAAATACCAGTGTGATTAGTCTGCAGTGTGAAATGTGGAAGCACTCTTGAAATTATTCATGGGGACAACAGTTTGTTGTGTTTCGGAGTGCCTTTTAGTGTTGTTGTGGGATTTTATTGTATTATATTTTGCTTTGGTGGCTAAGTTTCCAATTAAAGAGTCAAAAATTATTTCAGTTTAGAATCTCTTTTGTGAATGAGACATTACTTCTTCCACAACACTTATTGCAATAAGTCTCATTTTTCATTCTTCTATTCCTCTTTGTCCATTAGCAATAAAATATTGATGATGTGTAATTTTCAAAATACAATCTGAGTTAAAATGGTGGGTCATATCAGGAGTCGAACACGGAGCTTTGGATTATCCAGCACCTTCTTACCGAGTGAGCTACTTTCATGACTAACGATCACCCTCACTACTTTACTTCAGCCGAGATCTCCCCTCCTTTTCAAACTACCGAAGTAGCTTTCTATACTATATTGATGGAATAAACGATAGCGTAAAAAATACACTCCTGGAAATGGAAAAAAGAACACATTGACACCGGTGTGTCAGACCCACCATACTTGCTCCGGACACTGCGAGTGAGCTGTACAAGCAATGATCACACGCACGGCACAGCGGACACACCAGGAACCGCGGTGTTGGCCGTCGAATGGCGCTAGCTGCGCAGCATTTGTGCACCGCCGCCGTCAGTGTCAGCCAGTTTGCCGTGGCATACGGAGCTCCATCGCAGTCTTTAACACTGGTAGCATGCCGCGACAGCGTGGACGTGAACCGTATGTGCCGTTGACGGACTTTGAGCGAGGGCGTATAGTGGCCATGCGGGAGGCCGGGTGGACGTACCGCCGAATTGCTCAACACGTGGGCCGTGAGGTCTCCACAGTACATCGATGTTGTCGCCAGTGGTCGGCGGAAGGTGCACGTGCCCGTCGACCTGGGACCGGACCGCAGCGACGCACGGATGCACGCCAAGACCGTAGGATCCTACGCAGTGCCGTAGGGGACCGCACCGCTACTTCCCAGCAAATTAGGGACACTGTTGCTCCTGGGGTATCGGCGAGGACCATTCGCAACCGTCTCCATGAAGCTGGGCTACGGTCCCGCACACCGTTAGGCCGTCTTCCGCTCACGCCCCAACATCGTGCAGCCCGCCTCCAGTGGTGTCGCGACAGGCGTGAATGGAGGGACGAATGGAGACGTGTCGTCTTCAGCGATGAGAGTCGCTTCTGCCTTGGTGCCAATGTTGGTCGTATGCGTGTTTGGCGCCGTGCAGGTGAGCGCCACAATCAGGACTGCATACGACCGAGGCACACAGGGCCAACACCCGGCATCATGGTGTGGGGAGCGATCTCCTACACTGGCCGTACACCACTGGTGATCGTCGAGGGGACACTGAATAGTGCACGGTACATCCAAACCGTCATCGAACCCATCGTTCTACCATTCCTAGACCGGCAAGGGAACTTGCTGTTCCAACAGGACAATGCACGTCCGCATGTATCCCGTGCCACCCAACGTGCTCTAGAAGGTGTAAGTCAACTACCCTGGCCAGCAAGATCTCCGGATCTGTCCCCCATTGAGCATGTTTGGGACTGGATGAAGCGTCGTCTCACGCGGTCTGCACGTCCAGCACGAACGCTGGTCCAACTGAGGCGCCAGGTGGAAATGGCATGGCAAGCCGTTCCACAGGACTACATCCAGCATCTCTACGATCGTCTCCATGGGAGAATAGCAGCCTGCATTGCTGCGAAAGGTGGATATACACTGTACTAGTGCCGACATTGTGCATGCTCTGTTGCCTGTGTCTATGTGCCTGTGGTTCTGTCAGTGTGATCATGTGATGTATCTGACCCCAGGAATGTGTCAATAAAGTTTCCCCTTCCTAGGACAATGAATTCACGGTGTTCTTATTTCAATTTCCAGGAGTGTATTTAGTCATAGACTGAGCAATCTGTACAGCACGAATCTTCACTATTCAGTGTTGTGTGTAAGTTGTTTTCGAACTGATAAGGGGAACCCTTGAACGCGGAGATAAGGAATTGTACTTGCTGGTGTGAAGGTGTCAGGATGGGAAATAAGTAATGTCTGGATAACACAATTTGAATGGCAAGATTCTTAGTAACATTTGTATTACACAAGTTTTACAAAATGTGAACAGGTTGGTACACGTTTGTGGATCATGAAATGATCATATAGTTGTTCATGGCAATTTATCGTTCAGAAGGCGTCGCAAGTGGGACGAATGATGATGTCGTGCACCTGAAACATAAGATTTTACGTGATGAGCGACTAGTAAATTGCAGACATAGTATATTTTTCTTTTTCACTGTTTTTAGTGACTTTCTCAACAATCACTCAACTACCTAACTGGCAAATTTTTCCAGTTAAGTATTAGCTTTATTTACGTGATAAGGAGATTTTGAGGGTCAGGCAGTGGGAATGACAAGACAGCAGAGAGCCTACCTGCACACGTGGATGTTGTGACAGCATGTAAACAACAGCTTCTGCGATGTCTTCAGATTCCAGACAGTTAAATTTGTCGAATATTTCTGAAGACCACTTTTCTTTCCGTCAAGGATTTCAGTCCTCACGAGCCCAGGAGAAACACACTGTGGAAAGAGAAGTATTCACAATTATTTCATTGTGGGTTTCCTCAACTTATCAGTAAAGGTGCAGCAATGTACAAATAAGTACTTCGATTAAAATAACTTTGTGAGTGACGTTAAATTGAGCCAGTCAGCAGCCAATTCCAGTTCTTTCTCGAGTGCTAGGTGCTCTAGGTATTGGCTGTTTTACAAGTACAGGCAGAAGACCTTGTAAGTCGCATAGCAGCACGACAGTAAAACTGTCTCCCGCCTTTGCAATCGGAGTCATAACGCTGTTTTATTGAAACTATGGGAATAATAAACTGCCACGATAGGTTAACAGACAAAACTTTATGAACTCTCAATCATGCCACTGTTATAGTATTCATATAAGTACAGGAAACTTCACAGAAAATGTAAATAATTAAAGAAAAAACTGATTGCATCCTGTTCAATCTATCAGTAGCAGAGCCATGCAGTAATTATTTATGGACATTTCAAAACGAAGACTAAAGCCCAGAAGAATCGGTTGACTCACAATAAATCCTTCATCCCAATTACTATAAAGCATCTCTACTCACCCCGACACGAATTTTGCTCTTTCTGGCGACCAGGTCCTTTCTCAGTCCTTCAAGGAGTACCCTCACCGCGTGCTTGCTGGCGCTATACATAGCTCCATCACTGGCAAACGGCGGAAGGTGGCCCCCAATGCTGAAAAGAAAAAAGAAATACCTAGTGTTATGGTCCAAGACATGCCTTTCGTGACACAAAAAGCAGTGTGGACATATATTGATATGCCTGCTTATTTCACTGAGCAATGCACATAAGAATGTACAAAACATAGCTTCATAATGTGCTCACGTAAGTTGCATAATAGCTGATATTGCATTCTATTCTAAGTACAGAGCATAGTGGGCTAGTGAACAACATAATAAGTAAAAAAAGAAAAAAAAATGCTTACGTCTTTCGACATTACATTAGACACATGATGTGCTAGAAATACACAGAAACTATCTACTGTGTCTTCAACAGTGTTTTTTTCTATTAAAATGACATGAAACATAGATAGGGAACTATAATCACATGTTACATTGCGATAACTTAGAATCATGTTGAAACATCCCCTTAGAAAAATTAAAAATGACTGTGCTGGTAAACCTCTTACGTTATTTGATTTTCAAACAGCTGAGCAAAACTGAACGTACTCAGACATTTCCCTCTTTACTTATTCTGATCAACAATAAACTGACACATTATTTTTTTAGCGCAACACAGTCTGACTTTCAATAATCCCTACAAAAGAATGGCCCTGACTAACAATAACCTATACCTTACATGAATCACTTACCTCACAAAAATCTTCGTTACTCAAACTACTGCAATACAGCGAGCGCGATATACTGCCAGTTGAATAAAAGATTCTGACTACTGGCGGCACTAACTACTGATAGGCATTGTTAGCAAATGAAAGATTTTGATGGAGAACAAACAATGTATTTACCTTAATAGTGTTCAAAAGTCATAATATATATATATCTGTTCATGACATCCAGTCTTACAAATTTCCTTTTTCTGACGGACACGCGTCCGGACCAGACAGAAGAGAAGACAACTAAACTACCGGCCTTTAAAATTGCTACACCAAGATGAAATGCAGACAATAAACGGGTATTCATTGGACAAGTATATTATACTAGAACTGACATGTGATTACATTTTCACGCAATTTGGGTGCAAATAATTGAGGACGTAGGTTGCAAGTGCTACTCTGAGATGAAGAGGTTAGCACAGGAAAGGAATTCGTGGCGGGCCGCATCAAACAAGTCAGTAGACTGATGACAAAAAAAGAAAAAAAAAAGATCTTGAGAAATCAGTACCCAGAACAACCACCTCTGGCCGTAATAACGATCTTGATACGCCTTGGCATTGAGTCAAACAGACCTTGGATGGCGTGTGCTTATTCTGATCAACAATAAACTGACACAATATTTTTTAGCGCAACACAGTCTGACTGCCCATGCAGCTTCAACATGATACCACAGTTCATCAGGAGTAGTGACTGGCGTATTGTGACGAGCGAGTTGCTCTGCCACCATTGTCCAGACGTTTTCAATTGATGAGAGATCTGGAGAATATGCTGTCCAGGTCAGCAGACGAACATTTTCTGTCTCCAGAAAGGCCCGTACAGGACCTGCAACATGCGGTCGTGGATTATCCTGCTGAAATGTAGGGTTTCACAGGGAACGAATGAAGGGAGACCCACGGGTCGAAACACATCTGAAATGTAACTTCCACTGTTCAAAGTCAATGCGAACAAGAGGTGACCGAGACGTGTAACCAATGGCACCCCATACCATCACGCCGGGTGATACGCCAGTATGGCGATGACGAATACACGTTTCCAATGTGCGTTCATCGCGATGTCACCAAACACGGATGCGACCATCATAATGCTGTAAACAGAACCTGGTTTCATCCGAAAAAATGACCCTTTGCCATTCGTACACCCAGCTTCGTCGTTGAGTACACCATCGCAGGTACTCCTGTCTGTGCTGCAGCGTCAAGGGTAACCGCAGCCACGGTCACCGAACTGATAGTCCATGCTGCTGCAAACGTCGTCGAACTGTTCGTGCAGATGGTTGTTGTCTTGCAAACGTCCCCACCTGTTGAGTCAGGGATCGAGACGTGGCTGCACGATCCGTTACAGCCATAGCGGATAAGGTGCCTTTCATCTCGACTGCTAGTGATACGAGGCCGTTGGGATCCAGCACGGCGTTCCGTATTACCCTCCTGAACCCACCGATTCCATATTCTGCTAACAGTCATTGGGTCTCGACCAACGCGAGCAGCAATGTCGCGATACGATAAACCTCAATCGCGAAGGCTACAATCCGACCTTTATCAAAGTCGGAAACGTGATGGTACGCATTTCTCCTCCTTACACGAGGCATGACAACAACGTTTCACCAGGCAACGCCGGTCAACTGCTGTTTGTGTATGAGAAATCGGTTGGAAACTTTCCTCATGTCAGCACGTTTTAGGTGCATATCACAGCATCTTCTTCCCCTCGGTTAAATTTCGTATCTGTAGCACGTCATCTTCGTGGTGTAGCAGTAGTGTGTAAACAGGGACTTGGAGAAAGGTCAATAAAATACGCCATAGAGAAACGGTCACGAATTGAAAATTAAATGGCCTTCGCCATTTTGTTACCACGGATAAAAAGTAAAACGAGGTCGACAGCCCGCGCGTCCTTCGCTAAAACGGCCGACAACTCATATGCCAAACACAGACGAGAACGGAAGCGGTTAAAAAAGGTCATTCCATCAGGATATGACGGACCTTCAGAGGTTAAGCACAATGAGTACAAGTTCGTGGAGGAGCACCAAATGGCGATGGCAAAGAAGACAGTAGCCGATACGCAACCTAGCTAAATGATCGCATGGCGAGACGGCTGAGAGGCTTAACAACCAAGAACTTGTCCCCATGAAGGGAGGACAAGTGGTGACACTAAAGTGACGCCACCTGCTGACAGACAGCAACACAAGGCTCATCAGAAGGAATGTGAGAACTAGCTGGCTGAGGGACGCGGAGTGCAGCCTTGGCAGCAGCGTCAGCGGACTCGTTTCCTGGCAGACCTATGTGACTAGGAACCCAGATAAGAATCAGTGGCTCCATCAAGAGCGAGCAAGTGACAGCATTCCTGGACCCGTCGCACTGAGGTATGCACGGTGTACAGCACACAGAGACTTTGAAGGGCACTGAGAGAGTTGGAGCGGATGACGCAATTGAAAAGCCTGTATCGCTGGATGTATTGTGTGGCCTGATACAGGTCGAAGAGTTTTGCTCTAAATACTGAGCAGTGTTCTGGAAGCTGATAACGAAAACTATCGGTACCAATGACGAAGGCACACCGACAGTCCGAGAGCCATCAGTGTACACAAAGGAACTATCATGAAGTTTGTTCGAAGGTCGTGAAACTGAAGGCAAAAAAGCGTGGCTGGAGTAGTGTCCTAAAGAAGCGAATGAAGTCCAAATTAAGCACGGGTCGCCTCATGAAGTCAAATGGTGAAAATTTACACCCGCCAGGAAAGTTACAGGTAGTGTGAAGTTAAGCTGTTGGAGCAAGAGATGAAAGCGAGCTCCAGGAGGTAACAGGGAAGAGAGACGTGCCCCACACTGGCGATCAAAGGAATCGTCGAAGAAGAAGGCATAGGATGGAGGCCACTCATGGCAGACGAATGACATGCCTATCTACTGAAGGAGAAAGTCACTGGAGCAGGACAGCGGTAGTTCAGCAGCTTCTGCATGCAGACCCTCAACTGGGCTAGTGTAAAAGGCGCCAGTTGCCAAACAGATGCCACAATGGTGTACGGTATTGAGAGGGCGTAAAAGGGACGGACGTGAAGATGCATAAACGAAACACCCGCAGTCTAGTTTCGAATCGACAAGGATTGGTACAAATGGAGGAGGGTGGTTCGATCTGCTACCCAGGAAGTACCACTCAGAACACGTAGGACGTTGAGGGGCCTCGTACTGTGGACTGTCAGGTAAGACACGTGGGAGGACTAAGCAAGTCTACTATTGAGCATGAGCCCCAGTAATTTCGTAGGTTCAACAACCGGAAGAGCAAATGGCCCAAGATGTAAGGACAGCGGAAGAAACCAATTGCTCCGCCACTAATTCATACAAACGGTTTCGTCAGTGGAGAAACGAAAGCCAGTGCCAATGAGCCATGAATAAAGACGATAGAGACATCGATTAAGACGCCGCTCAATGAGCCAGGTCCGTGGAGAACTGCAACAGATCCCAAAATCCGTCGACAAAAAGGCAGACAGAGAGTCCCAGCTGGAGACAGGTTATAACAGGGTTAATTGTGATAGCGAAGGGGGCTATGCTCAGGACGGAACACTGAGGCACTCCACTTTCCTGGATAATGCTACCCACCAAGTCAGAACCCACACATATCTTGAATGCTTGTTCTTTTAAAAATTCCTGAAGGAAACGAGGCAGGCGGCCACAGAATCCCCACCACTCCTCCAGCATGTGTCGTAGGCTTTCTCCAAATCGAAAAACACGACCACAGTCTGGGATTTCTGCAGAAAACCATTCATGACATAGGCGGACGAAGTGATGGAATCGTCAACTGCAGAACGGCACACTCGAAATTCACATTGTGCAGTGGTTAGTAAATTGCGAAGCTTGAGCCACCATATCAGTCAAGCATGAATCACATGTTCTATCACACTGCAAGCACAGCTGGTGACAGAAATGGAGCTGTAACTGGAACGAAAGTGTTTGTCCTTAATGGACTTAAGTGTGGATATCACAGTGGCTTCAGGCCAGCGTCTCGAAACGTGCCCACTGCCCAGATGCGGTTGCATGTATGAAGCACGTAGTGCTTGGCCACAAGAAAAAGGTGCTGCAGCATCTGAATGTGAACATCGTCTGGCCCTGGGGTGCAGGATCGGGATGAGGAGAGACCATGATCTAGCAACCTCATAGTGAAGGAGACATTGTAGCACCCACAAGTCTGAGACAGGAAGGGTATCGCCCGAGCCGCCTCTGCTCGATTCCGATGGAGGAAGGCTGGGTGACAGTAGTAGTAGTTCGAAATCTCCGCAAAATGGCAGCAACAGATTTATGATGACATCGGCTGCTACCGTCAGGCTGGGAATTGGGGAATGGATGTTGGTCCCAGGGTGCCATTGGTGGTAGGGCCACACAACGGATGAGAGAGTGGGACTGTTAAAAGAACTAGTGAATGAAATCCAGCTAACTTTTTTGCTGTCCAAAAGAATGCAACGACACTGTACATGCAACTGCTTTTAACGAATGCTCTTTGCTCTCGTAGGGTGATGGATAAAAACGCGGAGAGCACGTTTCTGCGCGCGAATATCGTAGCATCACGCCTCAGTCCACCAAGGGACCGGAATACGGCGTGGTAAAGAGAAAGCGCGAGAATGGAACGTTTTGCGGTGACAAAGATAATGTCCATAAAAATATTCTAACTGGTCGTCATAACTGGGGAGATGTTCGACCGAGGTCGCCAGAGAGGAGTGAACCTTCTAATCAGTCTGAGTAAGCTGCCTTTTGGCTGTGCACGTAGCTGGGTTAGGAACCAGCAAGTGGATAGCACATCAGTATGTGTCAGACAGAGCGGAGCGCTCGAGACGATGGGCAAGCTGGGCAATGCAGAAGTGTAGGTCCAAATCGGAACAGGTGTGCGTGGAGTCTGGAAGGAGCGTGGGTGCTCCTGTGTTAAGGAAGAGGAGGTTAAGTTGACTGAGAAAGTCAACCAAGATGGCACCTCTTGGACAGGTTCTGGGAGAAACCCAAAGGCGATTATGTGCATTAAAGCCACCAAGCTGCAGAAAGGTGTGAAGTGGCTGCCCAACAAGCTGGAGTAAGTTTGCCCTGGTGATCTCGAACGATGGAGGGGTGTAACGGTACAAAGGGGAAAGGCCAAGTGAGGAAGGAAGAGGCGAACTGCAACAGATTGAAGGTGGGTAGTCAGAGATATGGGTTGACTATGAACATCATCCCTTATGAGCAGCTTAACTTCCCCATGAGATGGAATGCCTTCCTTTTGGGGGAAAATGAAGAGAGCGGATGGGAAGGTCATAACGGACTGGGAAGAATGCGAGAGCTCAAAGCGGTCGAGAGGACGCAATTTTGTTCCCTCAAAGCTTCGGTTCTAAGGGCAGCTGTGAATCCCCTTTGTTTTAACGAAAGCCAAAAAACGTTCCACTGGAGGAGAGTCATAACAATGAAAGTGGAAGAGGCAAAAAATGACGGTGTCACCTCGGTGGATGCTGAATGCCAGCATTCGAAGACTCACTGCTACAAGGCGCAAATGCTGGAGGATCTCGCTCCATGAGATCTATAGAACTGTCGGCATTCTCCCTCTGTCGATCTTCGGAGCCCATGGCAGAAAAAAGGTTGGCGTTGCGCACTGGCACACGAAGTTCAGCTAGGCGAGGCTATCACGTGGTCACACCACCTAAGAGGAGACTGTTCGCCTTTGTTGGGCTTCGTCGAGCTTTTCCGGATAGCAGAGAAAAACTCAGGTGTTGGTTGGCTCGAGGGATGTAGGAAGTCTTCATGGGAGTATTCCTTCTGTAGTATTCCTTCTGTCCTTCCCGGCCTGCCGCTTGTGTAGTTGGTGACTTCGCCCCATGGCTTGTTGCACAGCTGTACGAGGGCACGGCGGTGCTGCCTTGACACTGAGGCAATTTCACAACCTCAGAGCTGAATTTGAGGTCACACATCTGCATGGCCATGTCCTTCATGGAGCGAGACGTAGCAAGAACAGTACTGTAAGTGCCAGGGTTTGCGACTAGCCGATAACTTGCGAGCGACCAGGTAAGGAGGAACTTTTTCTTTTGCCCAGATCTCCTGGACAGCCCACTCATCGAGATACATGGAACAGTCTCGAGAGAAGGCGGCATAGCCGCCATTGCAGTTGACAGAGAGGCGAGGAGGCGGACAATCGCCCCCACAATCGCCATCCCTACCACAGGTTACACATTTATCAGGTGTCGACAAAACATCCGAGACATGTTGAAACGATGACACTGGTAGCAGCGCATCGCGTTCGGAATGTACAGTCACACAGTGATAACTTCATAGCCTACTTTTATCTTGGACAGAAGCACCAATATCAAAACTTAGAAAAAGAATGCGCGTGGGCCCTAAGGATGCATCTACGTTTTCATCACACAATGGACTGCAGTGACAACCTGACCAGAGAGGTAAGTTAGGATTTCTGCCTCAATGAGACCATCGGGCAGCCTAGTGCAAATAACACCATGGGAAGAATTCAGAGTTCTGTGGGCCTCGACGTCAACAGAATAGCCATGGAGAAGTGAAGCAGTTAGCAGTTGAGCTTGGGAATCAGTACTATCGAAACGCAAAGGGGCATTGCATAAATGGGAGCAGGCTTTCACAGGGCGGCAACTGCATCAGTACTTTCTGAATATGAGATGGATTTACCATTTCAAAGGACTGACCATCTTCAGTATGAAAGCGCGAGCAACTGTGGTGCAGCTGGGAGGGTATATGAATCATTCCGTTTGGTAGACACTGACTACGAAGAGGAATTGTAGGAAAATCCCCTATGACTACCAGCATTTTCGATGGGATGCTGTTTCCAACTGCTGGACCCCATCTCAGAGGGTGGCTCACCCACCTTAGGTGATTGTTCACATCACAGGTCACACCTCCCAAAGCTCAGGCAATCACCCCCTCGCCTGGGCTTGCCATATCAGCGGTATGTGTGAACCCTACCTGTCGATCTGGGGCTGGGAATTACGCGTTACCATGTTACCTGTTATGCAACAGGTACATGGCCCACCCTTCAAGAGAACACAAGGAGGAAGAAGAAAAAGAGGAACCTCAAACGCTGAAGCGGTGGAAGTACAGGAGACGATGAACGAAGAAAGAAAAAAGAAATGGGAAAGAGTGGTGAGACTGTTCTGATGTCAGCCACTGAAAATGCGGAACATATTCCGGAAAACAACCCAAGCACGTTGCCCAAGGGAGAGGGGAAAGAACAGCAAGTGGACAGAGGTGCAGCACGGAAGGGGAGAGACGCTACAAACGCTGGAACCCGCAGTAACCAAGCACGATCTTGCCAAAGAGCGGCGAGCCCCCCTGGGGGGAGGGTTGGTGGTGGCGACAGTGCCCCATCAGTCCTAGTGCAGAGCAGGTAATGGGGAAGGTGTTCACCCCAAGCCAGCGTATATGGTCCTCCTCCCAAAAATGTTCAGATGTGTGTGAAATCGTACGGGACTTAACTGCTAAGGCCATCAGCCCTTAAGCTTACACACTACTTAACCTAAATTATCCTAAGGACAAACACACACACCCATGCCAGAGGAGGACTCGAACCCCCGCCGGGACCAGCCGCAGAGTCCACGACTGCAGCGCCCCAAACCGCTCTGCTAATACCGCGCGGCCCTCCTCCCAGAGTGTAGCCAGTGAAGGAAGGGCTGCACAGCCAGAAGAATCAGCATTAAATGATCCACGTAGAACTGAAGAGATTGCCATACAGCTACGAGCAGTTTTTTTGAAGCTTAAAGAATTTCATATTCAAAAGCATGTGCTCTGACACCACCCAGCCTAAACAGCGGCTGTGGGCTCTCCCTGTGGGAGCCAACCAGCTACATTCAGAACTGTCTGGCTCGGTGGCCCCATTGACAGGAGTTCTGATGCTCCAGGAACAAAAGCTTGCACAGGCAGGCAACAGCTAATGTATCAGAAGTGTGATTCCTGTGTTGTCTGCGAGCTCAGCCAGATGGGTACTGAACAGCCCCACCACACATCCTGGCTACACATGCTGATGACCAAGCCAGGCTTTGGGTGGTGGCTAGGGTGGGGAAGGAAGAGGGGCAGGAGGTATGAGAAGGATCTACACCTTAGTTCCTACAGAGGGAGTTCTTTCCCAAATGGGTCGCAGTAAAGAGAGAAAATTTAGAAGTGAAACCCCAAAGGGATACCACAAAACGCCGTAAAGAGGAGATCAACTACAAAAACAAGAGGAACAAAAACCGTAAGTAATACAAAAAACCAGGTGGGTAGCCAGATCGACGTAAGTATGAACACAGAGTGGAAGGCAGAGAGGAAGAAGGGGGCACACAGAGGGAGCAGCACAGGGAAAGAAATGCAGCTTGGGAAGGAAGAATGGGCCCCAGCATCTTGGCCCCATGTGTGCCACACACGAACTCAAGAACGAGCCGTAAAGACGATTGGGGGGGGGGGGGAAGACTAGTCTTGACAGGAATCCCTCTCCCATTTGGCGGAACCCTACCTTCTCTCAAACAGTAGAACGATGCCATCTTTCAGTAAGTGCTTATCGCAATGAATTAACTCTTCATAATTTTCTGGAATATAAAAAAATAAATACATCAGTTAAGTAAAACCTTATATGCGGAAAGAAGGTAACGTGGTTAAATTTTTGCTGTAGATTAGCGAAAGAAAGTATTAGTAGTAGTAGTAGGGATAGTAGTAGTAGTAGTACTGAATTATGACACAAAATCAACAAATTCAGGACCAAACTATCTGGCTACACTCCTACGATGGAAGCACCTTGGCTAGAACAATTCGCTGGTAGAATTTCTCTTGCTTCATTGCGTCCTCGACTGCGTACATATCCACTTGTCCACCACTACGATGATGAATGCCTTGTTTCTCCTTTTACTTTCGTGGAACTGAAGACGGCAATTCACTCAGCCACAGGCAGCTCTCCAGGCATTTGATAATGTTCACTATGCTATGGTATGGTGTTACAACATGCAATATTCCTCCTCTTGCATATACACAATCAACTTGGGGGCCCTAAAGATCCTGGCAAAGACTGAAGAACACACATAACAGTCCCAGTCCTGAAAAGAGGCAATGATATTTCTGAGCCAACTTCGTACCGACCCGTTGCTCTTTCCTCTTGCATTGGGAAGACTTTGGAACGATTAGTTAAACAACAATTGGAGTGACGGCTGGAATAGCACAATCTCTGGGCTACTTCCTAATTTGGATTGAAAAGGGAAAAGGCACAATTGACCACAGCTATGTTTGTGGATATCGAGGGAGCACATGACAATGTAAACGTAGATATTTTGCTCCACAAATGGAGCGCTAGGTATGTCAGAAGAAATGGTTTTTGACATGAATATTTTCATCACGTTGCTTGATTAACTGATGGCCCATCGCACTGTCTCAACTCGAATTTAACAAGGAGCAATTATCAGTACTTCGTCATATGCTGCGTACGCCATGGCTATGGAAAAGCTCTTCCCACGTCGACTAAAATACTTCAGTATGCAGACAGTATGTGATTATTTCTCGCTCCACTTCTTTTACAGACCTTAAAGCTGTATTTTTCTGTGCCACGATCCGTGTGAACAGCTGGCTGAGAGTGCACGTTACAAAAGCACCCACTGGTGAGTCACCTTTCGTTGTATTTTCCAAGCGTTGATTTCCACAGATTCCCGACAGAATTATCCTAGACTCTGAATGTTACTCAGTGTCATCGCAGGCTCTACTATTGGGCGTCGTCTAATTGATTCCCGGTTGTCATGCGTCCCTCACATGCACTAAGAGACTGCAAAAACTTACTTACTTACTTACTTACTCACTGGTCATGCCGGACTCGAGAGTCCATTACTGCAGCAACGTATTTTCGCCATCTGTCCTGTCTTGGGCTATTTCCTTCCATTCACCTTCAATACATAGGCTTCTCAAATCAGCCTCCACATTGTCCTCCCATCTACGCCTCGGTCTCCCCACAGGACGTTTTCCCTCTAGGTGCCCTACCAGTACTCTGCGCGCTGCCCTGCCCTCATCCATTAGAGCTACGTGCCCCGCCCATCGCAGCCTACGTCAGGGATTGAATAGAGTCCACGAACCTCTTCGTTATGCAGTTTTCGCCACTCTTCGCTAACTTCATCCTTTTTTGCTCCAAAAATTTTCCTCAAAATTTTGTTTTCAAATACTCTAAACGGCTTTTCATTTTGCACAGTGAGAGACCAAGTCTCACATCCATACAGCATAACTGGTAGAATAACAGTTCTGTATACTCTAATCTTTAAATTCCTAGACAATATCGGTGATGAAAATAATCTATTCAGTGAGAAGTAGCACGCATTTCCCACCCTTAATTTCTTCTGCAGTTCTGCTTCAATCTCATTTCTCGAAGTGATGTCCACGCCTAGATACTTAAATGTGTTCACTTTTTCAAACTGCCTGTCTCCAACTCTTAACATTTCCTGATCTACTGCTGTTGGCATTCTAGTAGTAACCAGGTATTTACTTTTGTCTTCACTTATCCTTAGACCTACATCTTCACTAGGCTTGATTAACGCATTCGCATTTGCTGTTACAGATTCTTTCCTATCGCTAATGATGCTTAGATCATCTGCATACCTTAATATCTTAATATTTCCATTTAACTCCACACCCTCTGAATTATCTGCTGCCATTCGTACAATATATTCTAGAACTAAATTAAAAAGTAGCGGAGACAGGGCATCTCCCTGCTAAAGTCCGTTCTTTATTACAAATTCTTCTGACTCCAATTTCCCTATTCTACCTTTCGTGTTTTTCAAACTCGCTTCTATAAGTCTAAGATACTTCTTTGGTAATCCAAGTTCCAAAAGAATTCTGTACAATTTTGATTGCAACAGAGACTACAAAAAAGCATTAAATATTGTCCAATCAGTCTCCCGAGTTTGGAGATCTCATCCAACCCATTTATTAACGTCCTATAAAACCTTACTTCGAATAAGACTTAAGTACAGTAGTGTGGTGTTCCATATTGGGCGAAAGGACATTCTCAGAAAATTGGACAAATTTGAGTTTAGATGTATTCGTCACTGCTTAGTCACTATGGTCTCTGCCTTATACAACACCCTGTTAGTTGAAGCCTGTGAAATGCTTTTACATAACAGAAGGAAATTGCTGGTGGACCAATTTCTACCCAACAGGATGTCCTTTTTAAATCATCCTTTGCGTTCCAAACTGGAGGCCCTTGACTATTTGGCGGAATAGCGACTCTCCGCCAGCCTCCCCCGGCTCTAGTGATTAGCTATAGAACATGGGGTCACCTGCCAACAAAAAACCTCAGCACAAGATCACTTCCTATTTGCACGCACCATCATTCAGTCGTGTCTCATGAAGTGTTTATACATTTAGAAAGCCTGTCACCAACGGAAAATTCACTCATCTATGGTGACAGAATGACCAGAAAAGGCCGGACTGGTTGCACACTTATATTCTGATGGCCCCAAATTAAGTTAGGGAGAAAATGCGGGATGTGCCTTTTTCCACAAATACGGTCTCAAAAATGTTCGAACAGACACAGGAAACTTCGACTTCTTTTCTGCGGAAGCTGTAGCCATACTAAGAGCTTTGAAATATGTCAACTCCCTTCACTTTTTCAAGGCCTTTATTTCATTGTGTTAGACAACATCAATGCTACAATATTTTACCGACGCCAGTTAATAGACGTTGGCTGCTGATATGATCGAAGTTCAGCCCTTCAGCATCAGCTGAGGTCTGAGTATGATCTGTTGAATCACCAAAAATGGTTGCCATATAATAAAATAACATCAAAACAAGGGGTGCAAGTGTTTCATTTTATTACGCACTGCAGTTACTCCGACACTGGTCTGAGACTGTAATAACACCATACAAAGTGACATTAATCACGTTGTCTCCACATGTGCAAACTATGAGAGACATAGCCAATCTTTTTTACAACAATTATACCGTCTGAAAGCGGAGGTACCTATGAGTGCAAACATTCTATTTTCTTTGAGTAATGCTCATATAAAAAAGAGGTTTTCAGATTGTTATAAGCTGCCAAGATATCTGTGTAACAGTAACATAGCACTGGGAACTATGTTAACTGTTAATATTTATTTTATATGTATATTCATTTTAATGTAGGCTCTGAACAGTTGTATATCTAATGCTCATATTACTTCGTTTTAAGTATTAACTTGTGTTGTTAATCGTTAATGTTGTATTTGTATCACTTCTGTCATCTATGTATGGGTTGAACTATGTGTCTCAGATACGTTCAGCTGGTTAAATGACCGTTAGCTGCCGGAAGGTAAACAAATAAACAATTTTTTCACTTCCACGGCTGCACGGAACGGGATCTCTGAAAAACAAATGAACAACAAAGGGCGTAGTAGCCACCAAGAGTTGAACTCGGCTACAAACAGCTGTGAGAGGCCAACAATATCTAGAGTCCACACATACCAGTAAAACTAGTAGCACCTAAACACGACGATTGGGTCGGCGTTAAAACATTGTGCATAAAATGAAAATAAAGAAAAAAATACTCGGCTGTAGACCCCGAAGCACCCCAGTAAAGCTTAAACTGTTCAACAGTTTTCCGTTAAGGCCGACGGTCCTTTCCTTCATGCTGATCTTTGACAGTACCATTTGCGACAGAGTCGCAGAGACTGCAGTTTTGCTGCTACTGCAACAGGCAACTATAAGGTCTTTTCTCTCTGTAGAGGGAATTACCTTTAAGATATTTAAGAAGAGCCGTCACTTATTACCTAAGTGGAAATTCCGTAGAGGTCTTCTGGATTCACCCATATCGCGCAGCCAGGCAGTTGTCTTGGGAGACACCAGCATCATCGGTGGCAGCGACACCGTGTCAGGCGGAGCTATTAACGAGGCACGGCAGCCACATGGATCGGCTGCGGTGGAACTTTCCGAAGCAATCAAGACAAAGGCTGCGCGCAAGTGACATTACGCACTGGGGAACTACTTAACAATACGTTATTAGCAGCACCTGCGCATGGTATTCGTCGCGAGCCGAGATGCGATTATAGCTTCTGCTTACAGAAAACCAAATCGTAGATTAAAGTCGCCTCAGTCGGAATATAACCATACTGTTCACAGTATCAAACTTCATTAACAGCACTCCTATACAAAATACATACTGAAGTGTACAGCTGTTGACAAAAGTGGTAGTTATGATGCGATCTTTGAGTCCACAACAGATTTTCATTGTCTACAGTAATAAAAAAAATAGTCGTCTTCAATCGTACATCTTCTATGAACCAGCCTTTTTGTCCTCACTTTTTTGCTTTGTTTTGCATGTTAAAATTCCCTGATGGAGACATATAAAATCAACATCACGTGGGTTTCCTCTTCATTCGAGATTCGTTTTTACACAATGTTAATATATCTTCGTGTTTGTACCACTTTGATTTCAATTGATCAATTACCTTTCTTCCCCGATTCGTAGAGTTTCTCCAACTGTATAATGGAAGTAAAGTAAAACCTGGATGTGAAATTTCTCCTCTCAAGTGGTCTCAAACAATTGCTTTCTCAAAGCTGGAGGGAAATCTCAACATACTTCTTCCGTTTCCTTACTACCGAACTTGACCGAAAGTATCTGGATACCGGTATGCAGTCAGGAACTGAACATCGGTTGTCACGAGAGGCTGACCCGCCATTACTGCAGGAGGCGGAGTGTGTGGTGTTGGCAGCAGTGGGCAGGAACAGCACAGTGGTTCAGTCAGGAGAGCTCAGCACACTTGGTGTTGCCAGCAAGAAGCTACGGGAAAACGAGAGTGTAGAATGGGTCTCTCATGGCTCACCAAGCCCAAAGAAGGTGTGAATGCACCGCGCGAATCGAACAACATCCCAACGTAGGACTTTCCTGACAGTTTCGCTAACGTTCTGTGCTTTCTAGTGAAGTGGGGGAAGGCTAAGTGAAAAAGTTGAATCTTTAAAACGACCATCTTAACTCTTCTCCGTTCTGATTAGTCCAGTCCTGAAATTTTTAGTCACGAGATGGCTCTTGCGGACGCCTATTTCACTGACAACGCACGAATAATATTAATTTTCTTTAAGATAGCTTAAACTTTAACAGCATATAAAATGAACAGTTTTCACATTGCTATCCTAAAACGAGATGACTGGTAAAAACTGGTTTCTGTGTTCATGTTTCCTTCCTAAACAAACACTTAATAGGATGCAGCGTGGAATGTATTATCTGCTTCGAAGGTATGTCTCAGTAAGACTTACTTTAATAGGTATTCTACGTAGTGTCCCTTCCAAAAGAAACGTAATAGTTAATTGGTACGTGCAGTCCTCTACGTGCCTGTTAAGTGGCGACGCGCTGTCAGAGAACCCACCTGCTGATGTGGATGATGAAGCCGTCGTCGACGCCCCTCCTCAGCATGTCCTGCACGGCCTCCCTGGTGCAGATGCTCAGGCCCAGCACGTTCACGTCCAGCTGCCGCCTCCAGGCGTCCGTGGGGGCGGCTGTCCACAACACACGTACAACAGTCAGCAGACGCCGGCACCACACCAAAGTACACGACTCATTCAAAGTGACTGACACGTCACCCCAAATAATGGTCACGCTTTACCTTGTAAGTAAACTGGAGAAGCCCCTACTGTGATTTCACTTAGCACTAGACCAACGCTTATTAACGGAAATAACATCACATAGGATATTAAACGAAATTTGTAATTGGACTGAGGCTTTTTTGGTAGTGAGAATACAGCATGCTATCCTGGATTTAAAGCCGTCAGCAGGTGCATGAGGAAATGCAGGTGTGTCCCACGTATGTATGTTGGGACCCTTACTGCTCATGTTTACTACTGACCTCAAACATAACAACAACAACAATAAGAAGAATAAAAGCAGAGTTTTTGGAGATGATGCACTTTTCTGTAATGAAGTTGCTGAAGTATTTAGGTAGACCTCGATAACATTTTAAACTGGCGCAGACAAATTCAAAATCGCCCCGTTCAAGAAACACAAGAAAGGAGTATCGTTTGAGCACAATGTCACTGAGTCACAAATGGAGTCAACTCACGCATATCGAGTACCGTACCTAGATGTATCATTTTTTGGGGACATACGTAAGTTCGTAAATCCTCTGTCATCGATTCAATGGTTCAAATGGCTCTGAGCATTATGGGACTCAACTGCTGAGGTCATTAGTCCCCTAGAACTTAGAACTAGTTAAACCTAACTAACCTAAGGACATCACAAACATCCATGCCCGAGGCAGGATTCGAACCTGCGACCGTAGCGGTCTTGCGGTTCCAGACTGCAGCGCCTTTAACCGCACGGCCACTTCGGCCGGCTCATCGATTCATATAACTGGTAATAAATATCCATATACAATGACTGAATACTTGTAAGCAAAGAGGATACACACTGACAGGATCAAATATGAGTCACTCTTTTATGAAGGAGCACACTATGCAAAACTGCATGTGTTTCAGCAATTGAAATGGATCTGAGTTAATCATCAAACAAGAACAACCTTGATACTCAGTGCAGTACACAATGAATTTACTAACGCCATAAATTATTTTGACCCTATCAATGAAACTTAAGGTCGGTACTTTCCACAATATTTATCATTTGAAATGTTTAAATGTATCTAATGATATCTAATGATAGCCTCTAATTTGAAAAGAGCTCTACGATTTATTACGAAAGATATTTGTAACTGTTGAACGGAATGGACAGTGTCTTGAAAGGAGGATATAAGATGAACATCAACAAAAGCAAAACGAGGATAATGGATTGTAGTCAAATTAAGTCGGGTGATGCTGAGGGAATTAGATTAGGAAATGAGATACTTAAAGTAGTAAAGGAGTTTTGCTATTTAGGGAGTAAAATAACCGATGATGGTCGAAGTAGAGAGGACATAAAATGTAGACTGGCAATGGCAAGGAAAGCGTTTCTGAAGAAGGAGGTATTGAATAGGATTGGGGAGAAGAGAAGTTTGTGGCACAACTTGACTAGAAGAAGGGATCGGTTGGTAGGACATGTTTTGAGGCATCAAGGGATCACAAATTTGGCATTGGAGGGCAGCATGGAGGGTAAAAATCGTAGAGGGAGACCAAGAGATCAATACACTAAGCAGATTCAGAAGGATGTAGGTTGCAGTAGGTACTGGGAGATGAAGAAGCTTGCACAGGATAGAGTAGCATGGAGAGCTGCATCAAACCAGTCTCAGGACTGAAGACCACAACAACAACAACAACATTTGTAACTGCGAAGCGTTCAAACCAATCATGACATGAATGTTACAATGACATACTTTCCAATGAGATTTGCAAAAGTAAGACTGTCAATTGCTCAATTACTCACTGGGGTGTGGTTACTAAATAATCTCGTATCTGACTCTGTGAAATATACCGTAAAAGGGCTATACGACGAGAGTAACTGTATCTGAAAAAAGAACCTCGTAATCACAAAGACCCGAAGATGCACTGATGAAAATGAGACAGTGAAACGTATCATGAATCTGAAATACGAACTCTTGTCCATCATACTATCCTGGAGCTATAATCAACGCTCACCACAATTTCAGTTCTAATACGAATAGAGAGTGGAGACACGGCGCCTCGCTGCCATGAAGCTGGCCAGTACAATTGGCCTGCTGAGGGCACGAACAATGCACCGCGGAAGAGTGATCCAGTTTAGAATGCAGCCCGCAAATCATGGTTTGTTCACCTCGATACCTCAAAATGATGTCTTTTTAAATCTGTGAAAAACTGGTGCTACAGCTCGTATTTTGTGCATACAGTACATGTAAAATTAAAATATTAGCATAATATGACAATAAAAATATACATTAATGGAACTTTAATAACATAATGCTCACTAACAAACAGAAAATGAACGAAAAACAAAGGTGAAAACGACGTGCAATAATAACTATCACTAGGAGTAATTGCAGACTCCGAATTTTATATTTTAATACTGCCACCAGCGAACTGCGTGAGTAATAATGATAGCAATGACTAACCAACTGACCGTATACCTCTCACAAAACAACTGCTGAACATGTAACGAAGTGTTCGGTGGAATAATAGGTGACGTCAGAACACGCAAGTGGAAATTGAATTAAATGATGAAATCAGGCACGCAACGAAAAGAAAACACGCACAGACACACGCACACACACACGCACAGACAGAGAGAGAGAGAGAGAGAGAGAGAGAGAGAGAGAGCAGACCAAAACCAGTACGAACTTTAATTTAACCCTACTAGAAATGGATTCACAATGCATTTCACGGGACCAGCGAAGAATCTGAGAATGTATATGTGCTGGGTGCATACCAGGTGGTACTAAACATATGGATGATGTATATAGTATAAGGGGGCGATCAAAAGATTTATGTTTGAGGGCACAACTGCAGTGTATATGCAACACATCACTACTCCGATGCGTTCATTTGAGCACTGACATGTAGGAAAGGGATTATTGTCGCATTTGTGTCTTTCCAACATGCGTGTGGTAAATTCAGAAACTTGAACTATGGCGATGTTATTACCAAATGCGTCGTCCAAAATAGAACCAACGTCCTATTATTCTGTTCTTAGCTGCCGAAGGACAAACATCGGTGGACGTCCATTAGAGAACGAAGAGTGTGCATGGGGCAGTATGTGTGTCAGAATCCACCACTGCGGAATGGTGCGACAGGTTCCGTGCGAAAAGGGGTGCCGCTGTTTCACGCTAATGCACGTCCTTTTGTCGCAAATGTCGTAACGCAGACATTACACCAACTGAATTGGGAGACTCTCGTGACCCGTTCTGTGGTCATCATCTCTCCCCATGCCATTACGACGCCTTCGGACCTTTAAGAAAGCCCTTGACGGGTTGACATTTCCTGTCAAGTAAAGATGTGCAGCAGGCAGTAACGGACTTCTTCGCGCAGTAGGACACGGAGGTTTCTTGAACTTGGTGCGTCGGTGGCACGATTGCCACAGGGCTCACGGCGATTTTGCCTGATTGACGTACTGATTCCGCACAGTACCGTCGTCAAACAGAAACGTTTTGATCGTCCCCTTAGACCTTTGCTTGATAAATGCCTCTTATAAGTAGGCAAGCATTCCTTCCCGATCTCAGGATGTTCACACGACCCGTTGAAGAAGAGGTAGGTTTGTAGGTCTTAGAGATGAAATTTTTTTCTGGACGACTTTTGCTGTGACCAAATGAAATGATTGTATAGCGCCGGCCTCTGTAGTCGAGCGGTTCTAGGCGCTTCAGTCCGGAACCACGCGGCTGCTACGGTCGCAGGTTCGAATCCTGCCTCGGGCATGGATGTGTGTGATGTCCTTAGGTTAGGTTTAAGTAGTTTTAAGACTTGGGGACTGATGACGACAGATGTTAAGTCCCATCGTGCTTAGAGCCATTTAAACCATATGGGGTACTATTGCCACTTACGGAAAGTCTCTCTTTTCAATACCACTTCGACAACATGGACATCGATGATATTATGATGAAGACACATTACGTTGTCGCAAAGCAGAGAAACTCCATACCGGCTGATCTGGTTCAAATGGCTCTGAGCACTATGGGACTTAACTACCGAGGTCATCAGTCCCCTAGAACTTAGAACTACTTAAACCTAACTAACCTAAGGACATCACACACATCCATGCCCGAGGCAGGATTCGAACCTGCGACCGTAGCGGTCGCGCGGTGCCAGACTGTAGCGCCTAGAACCGCACGGCCACTCCGGCCGGCAAAACGATGTCTGATCTAGAGGCAGTAATGCTAATCAGCAGACAACGAGCTGTGGAAACTGACCACATCAAGCACTATCATGTTGGTCTAAAAGCTCACAGATCCCGAAGAGTGACATACTGGATAGGCCAATATCAGTTCCTGAATGACGGCACTATAGATGTTGAAGTGGGTTCCCGACCTGGAATGCGCAGTTAGGTATTAATGCAAACTTTCATTAGCCAGCAAAGCTTTTCTAGCATGTTCTTTTATACACGAGGAGTTCGTTTACTTTCGAATTACAGAAACATTGGTTCGTGAAATAAAATTACGTTCTGCTCGAACGCCCAGGAAACTTTTATTGAAGCCGGCAGCTGTCGTGGAAACTTCACCGGCACATTTCACCACTCACGAAGGAAAGGTTCCAGATACTACGTATTCAGAATGTTTGCTATTATAGAGGACAATTAAATAAGCAAATAATCCTCATAAACATTTGTCCTCAAGCCGTTTCCCCGATACGACGTATTAAGACAGAATACAGGAACACCTTGCAACAGAATCCCCGAGGATCCAGACTGCAGACATGCTCTTAAGGACAAACACATGGCAAGATATTTTTCACATGGCCACCATTGGTCTGAAGGGAGACCTCAGCGCTTCACATCATCGATGCCCGCACACATTCCAAATGCGCTGACAACCATCCACAATGTGTTCTCAGAGTTAACAGACACTATCAACACGGCTGGAATACACAAACGCTTTTACAGATCCCCACACAAAAAAGCTGGTTCCAGCCGGATGACATGGAGGGCACCTAGTATCCACAATGATAAATTCACATGAGGTCAATTTTTGAATCTAATTTACGCGTCTGTTGCGTTGTTTCAAACTAGACGCACCCTTATAGATCACCAGTGTTGCCAGTGTTGCGAGTGCAGCTGTGTATACTCGTTCGTTGTATCGGCAAAACTATTTGTTTCCATACCGACAGTGTGTCTTTAATAGGGTCTTTCATTATTCATTGTCTGCTACTCGCCCGTTTTGTTTGTAAGACCTTCCATACTATGGAAATCAAAGTGAAGTCCGTGGCAGAGACTGCTTCCATTGTGTCAAATATTAGGGTTTCTGCCCACTCCATTCACATACGGGGCGGCAGGAGATTAATTTTTAATTCATGTGTGGACGCTGATCTGATCTCTGCGGTCCCTATGGGAACGAAAGGTATATGGCTAGATTCCACATTCGATAAAAGTTTTTTTTTTTTTTTTTTAATTCTGTATGCCGGCTTTCGCGGGATGGTTGGCGTCTACCTTCAAGAATCAGCCAGTTCAGGTTTTTCAGCATCTCAGTGGTGCCCTCCAGTGGCTGAAACAAATCTCTGACCATTCGCACGTGTGGGATGCGTCGGTCAGACGTATTACGTGTCCGCATCCACCAACGGCCATCGCGCTGGTGGCGGAATTGAACGCCCTATCATAAGAAATCCTCACCAACCTTGTGGCCAACATGGGAGCAGGTTGCCGCGTATGCATTGCCGTCCGCAGTTATCACACACCCTATGAAGAAGCGTGCCTCGTCATTCGTACTTTCATGTGAACCATCATGAACCGCGGAGACTTCAGCGTAACGATTCATTTCGAACCGAGGTAGCATTTCTGCTCGTCTCACTGCACTTGTCATTCAGTTACCTACTGTACTATAGTGTTGCAGTTCTTTCTATGTATGGTGCAAGTTTCATCAAGATTTGTTACTTTGCAGTGACACATTATTAGGAAGTTACGTTCGTGCTTAAGTTTTGCACAGAATGGCACTTTCAGATCCAGTTGAAAGTCGAAAGTGGTCACGGACTTTCGGAGAAATTTCCTGTCGGAGCACAAAAAAGGCGAGTATGTTGCTCTTTAAAAGAATGACAAGTGAAGAACCATTAAAATTTCGTTCAAAAATGGACATGCCCCTTACCTACACATCTGGAACGATGCAGATCCCCTAACCCATGATGGTTGCCGCTCATCTATATTATTCGTTTCCGATGTCTGGTGTCTCGTTTGCTCCCACCACTACTATATCCACGCATGTCTCTCTCTCTCTTTCACTGCCACTTTCTCGCTCCCACCATCACTCTCTCCTCTCCCTCTTTCGCACTGGTACTGCCTCCTTTCTTTTCCACCACCACTGTCTCTCTGCTACCCTCTTTGAGCACAAAAAAGAGCGATTATATTCGCATGTCAAAACTTTTGGTGTGGGAGTTCGAATGAGGCAGCTGGTTCCCTTCTTTTCTGTCAGAGTCTTAAGGACGAATACTTTCGCCTTGTCTGTGCTCCGAAAGGAGTATCTTCCCGCTGGTTCCTTTCTTTTCCCTGCTACAATGTGTGTACTGCTTATACGAAAACGAATTCTGTAGCTCATTACAATTTAGAAAATATATTTTTTATACTTCGACGCATTTATATACTTGACACACAAACAATAACTAACAATAATCTAAGGTTCACACAAAATCGTTTACCTTACATTTTCTGGATGCTTTGCTCAAAGATCGCAATTCATCGAAAACGCCCGGCTTACGATTCATATCTTAAAAGAGTAAATGTGTATGAGATATATTTTAACAAATTTGCGATCTTTCCAGTTTTACAGGATTTTTGGCAGTCATCTTAACCTTCCTTCAGGCATGTTATTCCCCTTTTATCCCCTGTTTGTCACTGAAGTGACCTCTATAGGCGTGTGACAGTCCATTATTCAGAGACAGCGTGTCATCAAATTTTACTGGGAAGAAATGCTGACGTAGAATTTAGTGTGGCGACCTGAGAAACCCTTGCGATGACCCTAGAACCACTGTTACGTCTCCACTGCGTCAGTTGAAAGTACACTTGCGCCTGAAGCTGGGTATTACGTGTACAATTTGTTACAAATGTGCAGTAACTTTGAACCTCTGGATCTCAGTAACAGAAATATACATGTGAAATCTTATGGGACCCAACTGCTAAGGTCATCAGTCCCTAAGCTAACACACTACTTAACCTAAATTACCCTAAGGACAAACACACACACGCCCATGCCCGAGGGAGGACTCGAACCTCCGCCAGGGCTAGCCGCACAGTCCATGACTGCAGCGCACGAGACCGTTCGGTTAACCCCGCGCGGCAGTAACAGATAAAGGTGTCAAAAAAAATTTCCAGATTCCCTGAGAATATCATCTTAACAAACTATGGTAAAAATTTCAAAGATTTGCCATGAACAAGAATTACGGAAGTGACCGTCCCCGCAATTGGTACTTTTCGTACCTAAAAATCAGGGTTGACCGGGGATTTCTCAGGAAGCACCCATCAACAAATTGCGTTTTTAGCCACCTAAGGACTACCACAGACACCTCTAATGAAAATCAACCGGCCGATTAGCTCAATGTTCCTGGGGTAGAAGAATTGTGCAATGTTTAAATTTTGACCGTGTACTGTAGACTACATAAAGTATGACCATTCTTCCGATAGGTAATACAGACAGTCGCTAAGCCAAGGGCTATATACAACACTTTACTCCGCTACCTCTGTCATCAAAAGACCCCGAAAGATAGCTCCTTAAAAACGCGCACCGTTTTGGAACACATTCTTACTGTGCACTGTTTTACAGGGAGCGGATATCAGCGGAAGCGACCTTTCATTAGTTAAATACACAGTTGCGGGATGACGGTACCCTCCAAACACGGGGAAGCTAATAATGCTGTCTTCTAGGACTTAAACGTGTAACATAAAGAGCACAATTTCCCGGGGCACACGTGAAGTTTCTCTCCATTCAAGAACAACATACTGTGTCCTCTCTATCTTCGCAAGCCGTAAAATGTTTTTAAGGACGCTGCGCTAATGCCTTCGTGCTATTGAACTCATATTTATGTTACTTCGTGGTGGAATGAGGAACTAAAGACCCAGAGTGGCATAGCAATTGGCTGTAATTGACAGACTTTTTACTTACACGTAAGCTCGCTTTCTACGAGTATCCCGGCGTTGTTGATGAGGACGTCGACGCCTGAGAGGTTATCCCTGATCCACTTGAAGGCCGCCAGGATGCTCTGCTCGTCGGCCACGTCTCCCTGCAGAGCGTGCAGCTTGCCTGGAGCATCCTTCAGCTCCAGGGCCTGTGGACGCAGACGTTGCGCGATGAGGAGCGAGCCACGAAGTACTCTCATTTTGGTTTTATGAAGTGAAAATTGTGGCAATAACATTGGTAGTGACGGAGTTCAGGCTTGTGTACCTGAAAAGTCGCTACGTATAGGCACGTACTATTCTCATAGTCCAAGCTGACACCCAGCGCAGTGGCTGATGGAGGAGAGCGTAAATGGGAAACACTTTTAAATCGCTTCCATCTGCCAACAAGTAGAGTATAAACTTCGAGTGTGCAAATAGGTCACACGACTGCGCAGGCTGGCGTAGCCATTAAGGTAGGTTGAAAACAGAAGAAAAGAATTACTTCTTACGCCTTTCACAGTAAGAGACTAATGACTGCTAGGTTCATAATAGACCGAGGGCACCTAACTGTGATGAAGTTTACTTTTCTGAAGAACGAGTACAGAACTCAGATCATTTCGAAAAGCTGCAGCTTCTGTAAGATGTAATAAATGATACAAACTTGATTTACATACGTGAAGATTGGAATGCCAGAGTAGTTAAACATGTCGTGGGAAAATATTGGGAATATACTGTAAATGAAACTAAATTTTCCTACACTCACAACAACCTCAAGGTAAGCTACACGTTCTTCCAGAATAAGGATATTGATAAGTGCACGTTGACTAACACAGGAGTTAGGTCAATTATCTATTACATTCTAGTGAAAAAGATGTCTGGTTCCTTAGTTAAGGACATTTAAAATTTTCGCAGAGTGTGATATTTTTAGCGCCCATTTTCTGATTATGCCGATACAGCCCTAGCAACCAGGTGGAAGAGACTCATGCACTCATTGCTTAAAGACAAAGTCAAATCAACCAATGTTAAAGTAAGATTATTAAATAATCCTTTAGAACTCTACCAATAAAGACTGTATTATTTAGCGAATTCACTTACACAAAACAATATTAATTTAGGAAGGGATACAAATACTGTATAAGTTAAGCAACAGGTGAAACACTAGGAAAGCAAAAAAGGAATGAGGGAATTGAAGAAATAAAGGAGAACAAAGAGCATACTAGAGTTTGCTGCAATCTCTCAATGACCAAGCAAGAGGAAACTGCAGACTGATGAGGAAATAAACAAAGTCACTAATAAAAATAGCTCGCTGAGATAAATTAGAAATTGCAAATTTGTGATAAGGACTACGTGATCAAACTACTGAGGTCATCGGTCCCTAGGCTTACCCACTACTTAATCTAACTTCAACTAACTTACCCTAAGGACAAAACACACACTCCGACGGGGAGAGCCGTGCGAACCGTGACAAGACGCCCCAGACCGCACGGCTACTCCGCGCGGCCGATAAATTAGAAGTAGAGATTAGTTATCAATTACAACCTATATGAAAGACAATACTTGGCTTTCAAAAATTAAGATACTTAAGTACAAGTGCACTAAGTCACGAACAATGGCCAAAACATTAGAAGAAGCTGTGGTATAATCTGAAGGCAAGTTGTCACTACGAAAGTATATTTCATTATGTTATGACATATTTCATAACTTTATAATAAATGGCACAATAATTAAAAAACCAAAACGCAAGAAATGTAAAGAACCTGGCGTGATTAATATTAAAGCTGATTAAGCATAGTGGATTGTTCCAGAAGCTTAGAATTTTACATGTGATCAGTGCCTGTTGGCTACACACTAAAATTCAAAAAGGGTGGCTTAGAGCAAAACTGCCACTGTTTAAAGTAGAGGATCGCAACAACACTCCAAATTTTAGACTTATTAATATGTCAACTAGTATCTACAAAATATATTCAGATGTATTAAATAGGAAAACACATACCTGTAATAAAGAGTTACACCTGGAAAAAGAAAGGTCATGCAGTGACAATATATTTTAATTACAATGTCTGTGTTTTATCTGGTTGCATGTCTGATGGAATTGACTGCTGACGATCCACAGCTAGTATTAAATATTACAAAATGGTTTCGCAAACTGGGAAATGATTTTGACGTCAGCTCTACTATCTTATTCGTGAGGAACGATTATTTGTGCCCGACTGGGACTCGAACCCGGATTTTCGGCTTATCGCGAGTAGTGGCATTGACCACTTCGGCTACCCATGCATGCTTCCCGCACGGCTCCAAACCCCCATATGCCACACCGCCCATATTCCGAAATGCTCGCACATTATGTGATTCCCGCAACAGGGAGAAATAATGTTGTTATCGTCGTTTATAACCTGTCGAGGCGTGTAACACACATTTTAGTTTACAGTGTCTGTTTTTTAATATGCAGTGTCCTCCAAACAGGTAACTATGCCTGTTGCCTTCCTGTTGCGGGAACCACATATTGTGCGAGCATTAGGGATGTGGACGGTGCAACATATGGAGGTTTCGGTTGGTGCTGGGAGCACGTAAGGACAGCTGAAGTGGTCAAAGTTTCCACTCGCAATAGGAGAGAAATCTGGCTACCAGTCCCTGTCGGGATCAGTCAGTCATGCGTTACTAATATATAGTATAGGTGACGTGAAATTATTTCGTAATAAATTATAGATTTATTGTGTGACAAATAAAACACGAAAGAGAAGAATTTAGCAAACTACTGATTTTGAAAAAAAAGTGTGGACGTAGTCCCTGTATGAAATTATGGCAAAAATATGCCTACCCAAATCACTCAATAAAATGCATCAAGAATTACATCTGAACTTACTCTTGATGGCCCAAATCACATCGGATAAGAGATAATAATAAACCAAGACGTGAGACAATGGTGTACTTCACCGCCTGCTATTTTAATACTTATACAGACAATCTCATCCGAAAATGGAAAGGAACAGCGTCCGAAAGGATCAATAGGGACGAGAATAAATACATTAACATACTATTATATGATGATGACATTGTATTACTAGCAAATTCTGAAAACCAACTACAAATATAAATCCATCGTTTACACTTAATGCAAAGGAGCTTAATTTTAAGACGGCGGTAAATGAAACTGATATAATGGCATTCAATAGGAAATACCCATTACTAAACAAAATTGTAACTGAAGATCAAGTTGTGGAACAAGTTCACCACTTCAGTTACCGGGGTAGCTCTATTACCGTTAACAAAGATAAGAATGTAGATGTTAAATTACAGAGTTGTCAGAGCATACGTCATAAACTCAGCAGATCATTGAAAAATAGAGACAGAAACACTAAATTCTACGAGACGATAGCTGTAACTGTTCTAGTCCCGGGCTACGAAGAGAAAATATACTAGCCGTGTCAAGTGGCTGAAATAAAATTTTTACGAGCAGTCGAAGACTTAACGAGACTCCTAATGAAAACATTAGATGAAAACTTAACATTTTTGCAGTAAATAACGAAACAGAGGAACATAAACAAAACCTGAAAAACATTTTGAACGAATGGAAGGAACAAGGATTCCAAAGTTGCCTTACAATACAAACCCAAAAGAAAGAGGGACATAGGACAGCCAGTTAAAAGAGGAAACTGAGGTCAGAACAGGTAGATATAACTGTAAAGGCAAAAGAAGTCCTTCCTTCAATCCGACATAGTGGGAATCCAAAACGCTAGCAGTACTCACGGATGGATCGCACATTTCCCAGTACGCGGTCTCTTTTATAGTAAGTTTGAGTTTCCTAGAATTCTCCAAACAAATCAAAGTCAACCACTCGTTTCTGTTAAAACCTACCTTACGTTTTCTTTCAATCTCATGTCGCTTTGCAACGTTATGATTGAATATTTAATCCACGGAACTGTGTCAAGAAGTGTAGCACTAGTATTGTATTTGAACACGTGTTTTTCCAACTCATCTGCGGTTACTCAGATTTTTCACATTTACTATCACCCAAAGACTAACCTGCGAAACATTCCCGTTCACTGCAGCGTCATCAGCAGTCACAGATCGTTGTTTGTTTTATGCTTCAGATCGTACATGTGAAGAGAGACCATGAGCGGTCCTATCACACTTATCTGGGCCGCTCCTAAGGACACCTTTGTCTCCGACGAACTCTTGCTGTCTAACACAAAGTACTGGATTCCATTACTCAAAATCTCTTTGGGCCACTCACGTAGAGGGTGACAATTATTGAACTATACGAAAAAAAAGTAGCGTAGTTACCAACTACGGCGTACCAACACTTATTCAACGTGTGAACGTCACCACATTTATTCGGATTTAGGTTATGACATGTTCGATATGCCTGCCACCATTGGCGATAATGTGGCGCAGACGAATAGCGAAATTCTGCATGACCCGCTGAAATGTCGGAACATCGATACTGTCGATGACCTACTGAATGGCTGTTTTCGGCTCAGTAATCGGTTAAGAGGTTATTACTGTACACCTTGTCTTTAATATAGCCCCACAAAAGGCAGTCGCGTTGCTCCGATCTGGAGAATGTAGCGGACCATCGAGGCCCATGCCAGTGGACTCTGGGTAACCAGTGCTCCTCCAGGACAACAAAAACTCTCCTGCAGCGGTGGGGACGAGCTCTGTCTAGCATTAACCACATCTTGTCGAAATAAGGGTCACTTTGGATAATGGGGATGAAATCATCTTCCAAAACCTTTATGTAGCGTTCGGTAGTCACTGTGCCATCAAGGAATGTTGCACCGATTATTCTGTGACTGGACACAGCACACCATACAGTCACCCGCTGAGATGAAGAGCCTTCTCTATCGTGAAACGCGGATTCACAGTCCCCCAAATGCACCGGTTTTACTTATTGACGAACCCATCCAAATGAAAGTGAGCTTCGTCGCTAAGCCAAATCATATTCATATCATAATTCTCACCATGCCCCGCGGCCAACTTTGCAGCTTCGTATTTTTTTTTTTAAGCATGTCAACTGCAAATTAGCCATGAAGAAAATTATTGCGTATTTGTGGAGAGCGCCGGCCGCGGTGGTCTAGCGGTTCAGGCGCTCAGTCCGGAACCGCGCGACTGCTACGGTCGCAGGTTCGAATCCTGCCTCGGGCATGGATGTGTGTGATGTCCTTAGGTTAGTTAGGTTTAAGCAGTTCTAAGTTCTAGGGGACTGATGACCACAGATGTTAAGTCCCATAGTGCTCAGAGCCATTTGTGGCGAGCTGTTTCGAGGGTAGAGGTTATGTCCGTTTCTGCACTTACATTTTTCGTCCTGTTCCGTGTCCCTCGTTGGTGTCTCAATCAACTGCTATTCCTGCTATTCAGTGCATTGTTTTCACTCAGTTTTTCATAAATTTTCGGTCACTACTTCATTTCACATGCACTTACACAAAATGTGGCGGAATGTGATCTGAGCAGACACTTCTGACCACATACTCAGTGAGAGGTGTTATGTTATTCTCATTGCTTACTTGTTAATCGTTGGTCTTGTGTTTGTTATGGCACTGATTTCGGAAGTGTGTGTGTGTGCGTGTGGGTGGGTGGGAGAGAGAGAGAGAGAGAGAGAGAGAGAGAGAGAGAGAGAGAGATGGAAAGAGGGGTAGGGTGGTAACCAAGAAAACAGAAGTCCTCTTTTTATTGTTATGTTTTTTTGGGGAGTCACCTTTGTATAGTTCATTGAGTGTTCCAAACAGTGTTTTGTTGCACAGTGTTGTAGTTTCATTCAGGACTCTCTTTTCCTGTATTATTGCTTTTTGTATGTGGTAGTTCTCCTCTGTTGTGAGTTTTTGATAGAGACTGTTGCTTTCTCTGAGGATGTTAATAGCAGTTTCCACGTTTTTTGGGTGGTGGTTTTCTTGTATAAGATGGTCTGCAAATGTGGAGTTTGTGCTCTCACTTCTTAGGGCTCTGAGGTGTTTGGAGTACCTCATTTTGAAATTTCCGCATGTTTGGCCTAAGCAGGCAGACTGGCATGAACTGCAGGTTAACTGATATATTCGAGCTTTGGAGAATTTGTCTGCAGAGGTGTTGTTAGATCTTAGATTCTTCTGTACTGTGTTATTTGTGCGGAATAATATTTGTAGCCTTTGTTTGTTCAGTGTGTTTCTGACGCTGCGGACGTTTTTGTTACTGTATGTTAGTATGTGCCATGTGGTACTCTTTGTAGGGTGTTACCGATATCCTGTGTTGTCTGGAGCTTGTGTTCTTGGTTCTCTTGGTGATTTGTTGACGGTTTGTTCTCTTTTAATTTGTTTTTAATTTTGTTGTTCGGTTTATTTATCATTTGTTTGTTATACCCATTCTCTCTGGCTTTTTGGTGTATTGTATTAGTTCCTGTAATAATAAATAAATGTCATGTTACTAGGGCCTCCCATCAGGTAGACCATTTGCCTGGTACAAGTCTTTCGACGGGGATGAAATGATGATGATTAAGACAACACAACATCCAGTCCCTGAGCGGAGAAAATCTCCGACCCTGCCGGGAATCGAAGCCGGGCCCTTAGAATTGACATTCCGTCGCGCTGACCACTCAGCTACTGGGGGGCGGACTTTAGTTCCTGTGTGTAGCTGAGTTTGTCCAGTGGAGTTCTGTTGAGCCTGTGTAGCAAGTATCTGAAACTTGAGAGTTTGTGTCCTTGGGGGTGGTTGGAGTTGATGTGAATGGTCGTACTTGGAGCTATAGGTTTTCTTAAAATATGTTTGTTGTTGATTCTGCAAATGGTAATGTCTAAGAAATTAAGCTTCATTTCCTCTTCTGTCTCAATGGTGAATATAGTTTTTGGTGAACTGTATTTATGTCACTCTGTAATTGTTTTATTTGGGTATCTGTTTCATCAATCAAGCAAATGATGTCATCTAAAAGTACATATCTGTTCCAGTATATAATCTTGTACTGGTTTGGATGTATGATTTCATTGAATTGTTTTCAATGTGGTTTAGAAATATGTTTGCAAGTAGACCATTGATGGATGAGCCCATTGATAGGCCATCCTTTTGCTGATAGAACTCTTTCTTGAACGTGAACTAGTTCTGTTCTGATATAATCTTCAGGGTGGCTTCTAGTTCATCTATGTGTTACTCATTATGTCCCCTAGATACTGCAGCTGTTTTTTTTTTAACAATGCTGATTGTTTCTTCTACTGGCACATTTGTGTACATGGATGTGATGTCAAAAGATACCTGGGTTGCTGTTGATGGTATGTTTATATCTTTCGTCTTCTCTACCAATTCACTGGTATTTTTTAGGTTTCTGTTGCTTGTGAAAGTGTATAATTTCTGTAGTACTGTATGTAATTAGTATGTACGCTAGGTGGCAAGATGGTGCATTTTTGAAATGTGTTACAGGCCATATTGGACAGTTATTTTTATGTATCTTTGGTAAACTATTGAGGCTTGGTGTTTTGGGATTCTTTTGTGCCATGTATTTGGCTCGAGTTTCCGTGATGGCGACTCTGAGGGTTTTTAAGAGTTTTTTAATGTTTCTTTGGTACCTCCCAGTTTTGTTCTATAAATTCCCCTGCTTTCTTGATGTACCCTGCCTCATTCATCAGTACAAGTGTATTACCTTTGTCTGCTCTGGTGATGATTGCTTTGTGTTTTTGGAGTTTTTTGTTTTTATATATATATATATATATATATATATATATATATATATATATATATTGCTCTGTTGTTTTTGTTTTTGAGATGATGTAGGTCTTGTTCTCTTTTATTACGTGTTTTACCTCTTCTTCTAAAAGTTGCTGTGTCAAGATGGCACTGAAGTTTGGGTTCTCCAACTTTTCTTCTTGCTTTATTATGTATTCTGTTTCTGTGATCAGGTTTTCTATGATTTTGTGTGACATGTTTGTGCTTATGTTGTGTTTATGTTATTCAAGTAATTCGCTTTCTTGTTTCGTTAATTCTACGTCAGTTAAATTGACTGGTCTGTCATGAAACTGATGTTCGGTCCCTACTCGGTCTTCTTTATCTATTGTTGTGGCAGATTTCATGAGGTGATTCAGTGTTTCATTTTGTCTTTCTTTCTTTCTGTTCGTTAGTGTTTCTGTGTAAGACCTGATTTCTTGAGTTATCTCATCCAAATGAGTTGGTGTTTCCAAGAGATTTGCTAATTCAATTTTGTACAGCTGAAGATTAAGCTGCTGTTTTTTCGCATATAGGAAACGTATATCTTCTTCTAACCAAATAACTTTTCTATTGGCTACTCGCGCTGCAGGTAACTTGCTATTTACATTGACTTTTCCAAAACAAGGGGTTATGTTATTACTCATACAGATTTTGTTAAACCTGATATTGAGGATAGTTTTAGGAAGTTGTATTGTTGTATTCTTGACTTTGATGTAGACCTTTGTGGGAAATGCTTGGCTTGGCTTTGAAATACTCATTTTACTAAGGTTTGAAGCTCCTCCATTCGTTCTTCCACACACACACACACTTCCGAAATCAGTGCCACAACAAAACTGTCCATAGGGTGTGAAACATACTGAAGAAATAAGGGCTACAAATATCATTCCACACAAATAACACAGTACAGAAGAATCTAAGATCTAAGAATACCTCTGCAGACAAATTCTCCAAAGCTGGAATGTATCAGTTAACCTTCAGTTCATGCCAGTCGGTCTACTGAGGCCAACAGTCTCTATAAAAAACCTAACAATTGAGGAGAACTACCACATACAAAGAGCAATAATACAGGAAAAGAGACTCCTGAATGAAAACGCAACACTGTGAAACAAAACACTGTTTGGAACATTCAATGAACTATACAAAGGTGACTCCTCACGAAAAACATAACAACAGAAAAAGGAATTCTGTTTTCTTGGTTACCAAGCTACCCCTCTTTCCATCTCTCTCTCTCTCTCTCTGTCTCTCTCTCTCTCTCTCTCACACACACACACACACACACACACACACACACACACACACACACACACACACTTCCGAAATCAGTGCCACAACAAACACAAGACCAACGATGAACAAGTAAGCAATGAGAATAACATAACACCTCTCACTGAGTGTGTTGTCAGAAGTGTCTGCTCAGATTACATTCCGTCACATTTTTTGTAAGTACATGACAGGTGAAGTAGTGAGCAGAAATTCGGAAAAACTGATTGAAAACAATGCACTAAATAGCAGTTGATTGAGACACGAACCGGGGACTCGAAACAGGACGAAAAATGTAAGTAAAGAAACGAACATAACCTCTACCCTCGAAACAGCTCTCCACAAATACGCATTAATTTTCATCACGGTTAGTTTGCAGATGACATGCTGTCAAAAAGACGATGGGAACGAGCACTGAAATTGATGTATAATAATACAGTTTAGCTAGCGATGTAATTTTAAAGTGAGCGTCTAAACCAGGGGTCTCCAAACGTTTTAGTCCGCGGGCCACATTGACTCCTCCACGAAGTCATAAGGGCCAAGATCTACCTAGTGTGATTAAAGCACCCTAGCACTCCATGATCACCGTAATGTAAGGCTAAAGGAAAGATGAAATTGCAAAAATCTAAGGTTGTGGGAATAGCTAGAACTGAAACGAATTACAATTTTTATTTAATTACATAATTTTGATTGGTGGACGTACCTGACCGAAATTCTGGCGTATTTTATTTTGGCGAATTTCACCGAATTTCACTGTATATTCTTCACGAAAGCGTCCTGCAAAGTTAACGAAATCTCAAAATCATTGTTAGCAACACTATTACTGCAAGACGTAACAGAGGTAGAGTATGTCAACGCCATGTTATTTCAAGCGGCGCAACAATATAGTTATGTAGTCTTGTAGCTAGTAGCAGAGCCAGAGCATATATTTGATAGTTCTGTTTCGTGACTATGTCTATGTTGCTAGTGTCTCACGACTTTTTTAGTGTTTATACGCTGTACTAGTAGGTGAGACGACGAAGTGTAGCACAATTCAAAGTTTGAATTCGAAGAGACAAGGAAAATCTGAAAATCGAAATACGTATAGCACGACTTGAGTATTTTTTCACTGTGTCTTTTAGTGGAACTACAGTGTAATTGTGAGCATTTAATTTAATAATTAAAGTACCTTAAAAATAAATTCATTGCATTTCGTATAGGCAGACTGCTCCCTAGTTTTATTAGTATTAAATAGCACAATTTTATTTTCAGGTTACAATCTTTTGTGAAGTTCTGTACAAATATGGAAAAGAAACGAAAGGTTGACAGTGATTGTAGAATTTTTAAAGAGCAGTGGGGATGTCAATATTTTGTGGTGGAGTCAAGCAACAAACCAATGTGTATTATTTGCAATGAAGCAATATCAGTGTTCAAAGAATACAATATAATACGTCATTATGAGACTAAGCACTCTCATAATTACTCCAGGATTCGAACGATTAGAAATGTATGTGTGGTGTCACTGCCAGACACCACACTTGCTAGGTGGTAGCTTAAATCGGCCGCGGTCCATTAGTACATGTCGGACCCGCGTGTCGCCACTGTGTGATCGCAGACCGAGCGCCACCACACGGCAGGTCTCGAGAGACGTACGAGAACTCGCCCCAGTTGTACGACGACGTTGCTAGCGACTATACGGACGAAGCCTTTGCTCTCATTTGCCGAGAGACAGAATAGCCTTCAGCTAAGTTCATGTCTACGACCTAGCAAGGCGCCGTTAGCCTTAGATAGCTTGTATCTAAAGAGTCGCACTTGTATCGCCACAATCTCCAGATGTCTCATCAAGAACGATGTATACAAAGGATGGATTAAAAGTTAAGTAGTCCAGAAGATACGTACTTTTCTTTATGGCATTCATTAAGTCTCCTGTTTCAGACCTCACTCCATCCTTCGTGAGTTAGCGCGTGCATCTTGGCCGCCTATTTCAATTAGTGTGCGTAGTGTTGGCAAGTCTGCCGACACAACAGTATGAGTCTCTGAAACGCCAGCTAAAAACCCAGCAGTCGCTGTTTAAGAAAGTAAATGCTGAACAACATGCTGCAACTCGTGTGGCTCATTTAATAGCGAAACACCGTAAGCCATTAACGACGGTGAATTAATTAAGAACTGCATTATTGCAACAGCAGAAGAAATGTGCCCAGAAAAAGTTAATTTATTTAGAAACATAAGTTTGTCGGCAAACACTGTGGCTCGAAGAATAGATGACATTATACAAAGTATATCAGCACAACTGCGTGACAAAAATCAAGACTTAGACTGGTTCTCTTTGGCCGTGGATGAGTCAACAGATGTATCAGATACTGCTCAAGTACTACTTTTTATTCGAGGGATTGACAAAAATTATGAAGTGTGTGAAGAGCTCCTTGATGTTCACAGTATTCACGGGACGACCACTGGCGAAGATATTTTTAAAGGAGTTGAAAGGGCGGTTCAGAAAAACAATCTTCAGTGTAAGAAATTAAAATGTATTGCAACTGATGGTGGCAAAAACATGTGTGGGAAAAATAAAAGTGTTGCTCTCCTTTCTAAGGCCGTAGAAAGTGACGGTGGCTCAAAACCATTAGTAATGCATTGTATTATTCACCAACAGTCTTTGTGTGGAAAACATTTAGATATGTCAGAAGTTTTAAAGCCAGTTATTTCAGTTGTTAATTATATCAGATCCCATGCACTCAGTCATCGCCAGTTCCGCGAGATTCTTGAAGATATTGAGGAAAGCGACTTGCCATATTGTACTGCAGTGGGCTAGCTTAGCTGCGGTAAAGTTCTGACCCGTTTTTTTTTAACTCCGAATAGTAACTGAAATTTTTTTGAACGAAAGGAATCGCCCTCTGGCTGAGTTACGGAACGGAGATTGGTTATGGAAGCTAGCATTTTATACAGACTTAACTAAACATATGAATGACATTAATTTAAAACTGCAAGGTCAAAACCAGCTTCTGCCTGATTTACACATGCATGTTGTCCCTTCGACAAAATATTGCTTTGTTTCAATCTGAGTTGAACAAAGTATGCTTCACGCATTTTAATACATGCCAAACATTCGGTCAGGAAACTGAGATTCCATTTCCTGTAACATTCACAATTGAAGTTTTTGGCGCTTTAAAAATTAATTTTGAATCACGTTTTTCAGATATCGATGCAAATTCAAACGATATCAAGATATTTCAAAACCCCTTTGACGTCGATATAGAAGCGTTACCCGCAGAACTGCAGTTTGAAATTATTGATTTGCAATGTAGCGACTTTTTTAAAGAAAAACATTCAGTTAACATTAATGGAATTTTATAAGTGTCTTCCATCCACACAGTTTCCAAATTTACATAAATTTGCCCGCGGCTTTTTTCCGCTTTTGGCACTACTTATTTGTGTGAAAAAACTTTCTGCAAAATGAAACATGCAAAAAGTATTTACAGATCAAAATTAAGTGATGAGAATCTGAAGTCGCTGATGATTATCTCTGCCAGTAAACTTGATCCCAAACTGGAGATAATTATGAAAGGAAAGTTACAGCTACATAAAAGTCACTAATTATGACTAAGATGTTAAATTTCTTTACGTGAATACTCTAACACTGTGAGTTTTCAAGATATAAATTAATTACTGTTATTTTTATACATCAGTTACAACTAAAATATCCAATATCATTATGTACACCAGGTATTGTATTTTCATTAAATTGCCTTTAAATAAAAATATTTTATACGATTTACTTGCTATGTGTATTTTACAACCTAATCAAAAGAAAGTGAAACCTCGCTTAAGAAGCATCTTCCATAGTGATTGATTGCTAAGGCTAGTCACCGCAGTGACGTCCATTTGAAAGTCTTGCACCAGACTCGTGAGTAGAATGAAATGCAAAGAATTTTTTTTACTTAAAAAGTTTTCACCAAACTAGTCTGTTAACCGTTCTTTTTTTTTTTTTTTTCACTATCGCACGGAGAATGGTCTGTCTGTTTATTGTGGATAGCCACAAGTTTAACCATGACCTTCCGCTTTGTAAAGATAGAGCTCCGACGATGTCGCGGTGTATTGGTCGCGATAGGCCTCGAAACTCAGTTGTTGGCAGTATAGGCACCACCTCAAATATTTGGCGGGCTGGATACCGGGGGTGTCTGGGGCCAGCTAACGCGGGCCGGTTTGCCGGTCCTCGCGGGCCGGTTTCGGAGACCCCTGGTCTAAACCAAACTAAGAAAATTGCAAATATTGTATTTTTTAGGTCTGCAGCAGTTAAATTATTAGAAATGTGATATTATACTTTACAGAAATAAAAATTTGACCACAGAAGATGACACATTGGTGTCGAAACATGTCTGGGTAAATATAAAAATCAACTAATTGTGTTTGCATAAGGCTGATTTCCAAAACAACCCAGTTTTTAAATCGCAAACACGGAAGAACGAAAAGAGGAGCTTCAAACCGTAGTAAAATGAGTAAATAAAATAGAGTACTAAAAGAAGAATTTAGGTGACTGAATTTGTACCTAAACATGAAATGCGTGGAGGTAGTGAACACTGAATCGCAGCTTCAGCTTTCGTTAGCTTTAGTTCAAAACTTCGTAAAGGTGTCGGTTGTTGCTTTTCACTGGCTTCCCTTTACAACTAAGCAGAAAAATTAAAATTAGAACACTGATCACCGACGACCAGCATAACCGGAAGAAAGTTTAGTATTTACACTCTGGTTATTAGCAGTCGGAAACATTACTATCTGTTTCACAATTCAATAGTTATAAGGAAGTTATCAATAAACTACGATTAATGAAATGTGAGATACGCATACGACCTATCACACGGGCTACTTGATAAAATCTGCTACGTATTTTTTATAGGGTAGATGGTGTGATCCCACGTAAAACACCTTTATTTATGAACAAAAGTCTCTAACGTAACTGTGATACATCAGTCATATTATTAGAGCTACCAAGAACGTACGCAACGAAAATGAGTCGGTCGTTCGTGTATTTTTAATCAGCGTAATAGATGCATATTCGCACTTATTTACTTTCAAGGAAATTTACTGTGCTTTTATTTTTTAATAAAAATAAATACAACGGTTATGCTTATTCATTCTGTGTCAGACTGGTGAAAGTATCTATGAAATTTATCGTCTTTCTCACATCTCCCATTGGGACCTTAGTTATTTTTCTGTCAGTCATATTTCCTTTCGCAACTGTGATATGCATCTCTTCCATTTCAGCAGCGCGATTACATTCTCTTCGGCTACTCCATCTCTCATTTTAACGCACGTAAAAAAGGACAAAATAGCACAAGAGCTTTTTGTACTGCTAGCACTGTAACAAAGAGGGCAGTAACTTCCTTTGATGGTTCACTAAACGACGGAAATAAGGGAAACATGAGCGAACGCAGGCGAATGCCAACAAAACTCAACCGCACGCAGTTTGCTCCCGCACACATAGTGTTTATATCTGGGCGTTCATTGTTGCGCATTCGCTTGTGTTCTCTTCGGTGGTAACCCTAGAACACTAAAAGTGGGACTCAGGGGGGGGGGGGGGGAAAGATTACATGATTACATTGCTACTAAACCACCCTGAAGTTTACCAATCCACATTTTATTCGAAAGACATCGTAGTGTATTTACAGGTTATGCGTTAGTTAATTACAGTTAGATCTACAATAGTATGTTGCATACCAAATTAAGTACAAAATGTCCTGTCCTATGCTTCACTGCAACTTTAAATTTTACGAAGGGTTAGTAAGTTAGGGTAAAGAGTCTGTATAAACTGGTGAAACGAGAACATCTGTAGTTCTCATCTTTAAAATCACTTATTATGTTTTTGAGCTAGTATACTGGTTCGGAGCATTCTTCTACACACAAGCGTTCTATTTTCTTGACTCTGCACTGACACACAGTATTTTGCGTTTGCATATTTTTATAGATTCGCATTCACCTCGTGTACTGTGTTTTGATTGCAGCCAAGTGTCCTAAAATATCTCTGCGCGTAAGAACACACACACACACACACACACACACACACACACAGTTAGGTTCTTAGAAACACAGTGAAATACAGACGTTGCCACGGCCATAGAAAACAAGACAAGGAATCGCATTTCACGAGATCAAAACATTGTACAGCGAGTGAATCAGGACGTACAAAAACAAGAAAACAGTACGCTAAAAAATCACACACCTTTTTATACAAGGAACCACGGAAACAATGTAGGACACACAATTTTAACATCACTGCTGTTTACGATCTCGTTAACATGATTTATAAGGATACGCATAACTGTTACAGTGACCACTGAAGATATTTTAAATAAATCGAACGTATCTGACCCAAATCAGATTTCATTATTGTTGCAAGAAAATAAAATGACTGACACATTACGTATGGAACAGCGATTGCAGTAGACAGGCCTGAAAAGAACACGAGTTTAGGCCCACCTTAACTCTGTCCACTCTCCTCGCGAGCCCCACGACGGTGAGTCCCTTCCTGAGCAGCGCCTGCGTGATGGCCGCTCCTATTCCGGCACTGGCGCCAGTAACCAGTGCGACGCGGCCTGCGTACCTCTCCATGACTGCGGTTCGCTTCTGTGCTCGGCGGCTACTAAATGGCGCAGCCGGCAGGCGCTGTTACGTCTATGCTCTCTGCTGACCTTGGGAGTGGCTGTTACTGCTTACTCATTCGCGCATTTCGCAACGGAGTCTGCTGTTCCCCTCCCTTCCCCTCTCCACGACGGCTAATGGAGCTACTTCCTATCTAGCACTCAATGTCAGAAACATACTAGCGACACGTTACCTCGGTAGGCATAACAGCTGAATATCGTCTCTTAATGTATGAGAATACTCTCAGATTACGCCATATGAGCCGGTAGAAATATGTCGGAATGGAATGCTCGAGAACCATTGCGATTCTGAATAACTGTGTCTAAAGTGAAAGATACCTGAAATTAAATGTGTTTGGATTTTTAGAACATCTTTCGAATATTTTAAGATATATTTAACCATGAATGCATTTTATGACGTACCAAAAAATATTTCTTATGGAAAATCATGAATATTTTTAATCTAGATTACGCGTATTCGATGTAGTTTGTTCCCCTTCACCCTCTGTCGCACTCCCTTTTATGACTACACAACATTATTTCTGATGTGTCGGCAGCTGGGCCAACACCTTGTAAATAGAGGTGGCTTAAAGGGCACGCGAGACTAACGCAGACGGGCGTGAAGTACTGGAACAGGATACGTAATTAATGCTATGAAGAAAAGAACGGAGCTTCTCATATACTTATCTTTAATGTCTTCTTGTACATCTCTATGGTGAACACAAGTGAGACTCTAATTACAATCACTGTAAGGCTAATGGCGCCTTGCTAGTTCGTAGCCATTAACTTAGCTGAAGGCTATTCTGTCTCTCGGCTCATGAGAGAGAAAGGCTTCGTACGTCTAGTCGCTAGCTCTGTCGTCCGTACAACTGGGGTGAGTTCGAGTCAGTCTCTCGAGACCTGCCTTGTGGTGGCGCTAGGTTTGCGATCACACAGTAGCGACACGCGGGTCCGACATGTACTACCGGACCGCGGCCGATTTAAGCTACCACCTAGCACGTGTGGTGTCTGGCTGAGACACCACAATTTCAAGATGGTTGGTTAGAAAATCTGTAGCAGCCTTGCCGCAAAACTGCGTGAACGGACGGACCAGCGGACCTGCGCTGCTCAAGGTCGGCCTAGCCATCAGACACTGTCGCCAGAGGTCACCCGATAACATCGCCCGATAGCTCCATCTTAGACCTTCCGATCTCTTTCGTCCTTTTTTGCCAGGGCCAAGGAGGCTAGCTAGGTTAGGTTAGACCATTCTGTGTGTGAAGTAGGTTCGATTTTAATCTCTTAGGACGGGATGGATGCCGCGACGCCTCTGTGCTTGGATACGAGTGCTGCATAGCGGCTTCTGGTAATAAAGATAACGCCGGATGTGTGAATGAGCTTTGCTGTCTCGTAAGCAACGTGGCGAGTACTATGGACTGTGTCGTCAGTTATCGGCACAATCAGACAAGTTCTACAAATGTATGAGACGACGAGAGAAACATTCTGTTACATACTCGAGAGAATTCGTGGTGGCATTGAAAAACAAGTTCCGAACATTCTGTTTGGCTGTATTTATTTATAGTTGTACAGACGTACGTCAATTAACCTCCAATGACTGTCATTTAGTGCACGAGTGAAAGACAATCATAAAGTGTAGCATAAGATACTCGGCACACGTAAGGCTCTTAAAAGTGGAAATACATACCGTACACTACATTTGCAAAACATTTCATGTTAACAGAATAACTATCCTACTACCATAAAACGCCAGTAAGCAGTAATATTAATTTGTAGGCAACTAATGACAACCCACCACAAAAAGAGATCCAGCAGCTATAAACCTGTAAGATATGCCACCCTTCTCACTTAATCATACACTACTGGTCATTAAAATTGCTACACCATGAAGATGACGTGCTACAGACCAAAATTTAACCGACAGGAAGAAGATGCTGTGATATGCAAATGATTAGATTTTCAGAGCATTCGCACAAGGATGGCGCCGGTGGCGACACCTACAACGTGCTGACATGAGGGAAGTTTCCAACCGATTTCTCATACACAAACAGCAGTTCACCGGCGTTGCCTGGTGAAACGTTGTTGTGATGCCCCGTGTAAGGAGGGGAAATGCGTACCATCACGTTTCCGACTTTGATAAAGGTTTACTTTGATAAAGGTCGGGTTGTAGCCTATCGCGATTGCGGTTTATCGTATCGCGACATTGCTGCTCGCGTTGGTCGATATCCAATGACTGTTAGCAGAATATGGAATCGGTGGGTTCAGGAGGGTAATATGGAACGCCGTGCTGGATCCCAACGGCAACGTATCACTGGCAGTCGAGATGACAGGCATCTTCTTCGCATGGCTGTAACGGATCGTGCAGCCACGTCTCGATGCCTGTCTGATCAAATGGGGACGTTTGCAAGACGACAACCATCTGAACGAACAGTTCGACGACGTTTACAGCAGCATGGACTATCAGCTCGGAGACCATGGCTGCGGTTACCGTTGACGCTGCATCACAGACAGGAGCGCCTGCGAAGGTCTTCTCAACGACGAACCTGGGTACACGAATTGCAAAACGTCATTTTTTCGGATGAATGTAGGTTCTGTTTACAGCGTCATGAGGGTCGCATCCGTGTTTGGCGACATCGCGGGGAACGCACGTTGGAAGCGTGTATTCGTCATCGCCATACTGGCGTATCACCCGGCGTGATGGTATGGGGTGCCATTGGTTACACGTCTCGGTCTCTTCTTGTTCACATTGACGGCACTTTGAACAGTGGACGTTACATTTCAGATGTGTTACGACCCGTGGCTCTACCCACCATTCGATCCCTGCGAAATCCTACATTTCAGCAGGATAATGCACGACCGCATGTTGCAGGTCCTGTACGGGCCTTTCTGGATACAGAAACTGCCCTGATCAGCACATTCTCCATTTCTCTGACCCATTGAAAACGTCTGGTCAATGGTGGCCGAGCAACTGGCTCGTCACAAAACGCCTGTCACTACTCTTGATGAACTGTGGTATCGTATTGAAGCTGCATGGGCAGCTGTACCTGTACACGCCATCCAAGCTCTGACTCAATGCACAGGCGTATCAATGCCGTTATTACGGCCACAGGTGGTTGTTCTCGGTAATGATTTCTCAGGATCTACACACCCAAAGTGCATGAAAATGTAATCACATGTCAGTTCTAGTATAATATATGTGTCCAATGAATACCAGGTTATCATCTGCATTTCTTCTTGGTGTAGCAAGTTTAATTACCAGTAGTGTATTTCATTTTAGAGGTTATAATCTATGCTTAAAATTTCCACTAATGATTTTGCCTATTTGAGGTTCTGAATAAACTTGCGATTTCCATTCATTGCTTTCGACCTATATCCCAGTTATGATATTTTAACCCTCAGGATGCTACAAACTTACTCTTTCTTGGACTAAACTTATCAGTTTCTCACGCTCCATATTGTGTGCGAGAACGTCGGTCGATACTTTCGGGAGATAAGGTCGGCTATTGTGTGGTCGTGTACTGATTTGAAAAGATCGGCCGTGTCTGGCCGATAACGGTCGTCGGCGGTATCCACCGATATTGGAGTCGCTATGACCACAGCCTCAGTTGCGTCAGATATCCGTCGGCGTGCGTACCTACCAATAGGTAAAATTCTGGCAACGTGTGGCGCGCACAGCGCGGGTCAGCAAAAGAAGGAACGGCAGTGCGAACCGAGCCGCCGTGTTTTTCGAATAGCTATAACTTCAGTCCGCGGGCCACGTGGGTCGCGTTAAACGCGAGCCCACCACAGGCGCGTGCGGAATCTTTTTTGCAGCTCTCGGTTCACTTCATCGCGTCCACGAAATACAGGGCGCCAAGCGATCGCGAGGAGAAGGTTCGTTTCGTTGCGGACACGCGTCCACTGTTCTCCCGCGATCACGTGATCGCTCGACTCGCTCGTCTCCCAGGAGCGAACACCCTCCGGCATCAGTGGAACTGTTATGCAACCACATTCATCGCAATCGCCTGTTAATGGACATTTCGATCTCATTTCGTTTTTCTCATTTGTTGATTTACTCATTTGGCAGAATATACACATTTTCGGCATGTATACCTGTCAGTTCCCATTGCCACAGTGTCACCATAGCCTACATCCTGAACAAAGTATCAGGGTGTGGCCGGCTGACTACACGACTCCAAATTTGCACCACAGAACAAAATTCACAAGATATTTGATGTAATTATACACTCGTTCCCCAATATTTAGTGACAGAAGTAAAAGAGTGTCATTTACAGGCAGCTATTGTACACTGCCTGACAATAACGATGAAGCATCCAGAAAACGCGCTCGGGTGTCGGTGTAACTTTGTACTCGTAGAAACCATGTATGGGTTTGTAAATGATGAGAGTAGCAAATCTCTGTGACAGGTGGAATGGCCACTGGTGCACATTAGTGTTGTTCGCGTTGCGTTATGTTACCAGGCCTGGTAGGATACGTCAAGTGCATGAACAGCGTTAGATGTTGACGGATCACTATCAAGGACAAAGAGATGCAGCATAGTCGTGTGAGAAGCGATACAGAAAAGAAAGCAGAGGGCGGCTCGATTAGATTGTAGGAAGTCAAGCGTTGCGCTCGACGCCTTAATGAAACCGAATGAGCGCTATACGATAGCTGCCTATTACCACGGCTTGAAATGTACGTCCTAACGGATGGAAGTAATCTAACCGACTAAATGAAAACTTGTAGGTAAGGAAACATTAATGAAACACGTTGTGGCAAATTTTTAGTTAAAAACCTATCACATAAGCTTTTAAATGCATTAATGTTCATATGTGCAACCTCTGAAGTGACACTGCTTTTAGATTCACAATGAAGCAGCTATATTTAGTAAATATCGGTGTTTTCCTTGCTGGAAATTTATTTTACTTCTTTTTATTTCTTTTGTAGCTGATAAATCAACTTCAGTTCCAACAGAAATACACTCCTGGAAATTGAAATAAGAACACCGTGAATTAATTGTCCCAGGAAGGGGAAACTTTATTGACACATTCCTGGGGTCAGCTACATCACATGATCACACTGACAGAACCACAGGCACATAGACACAGGCAACAGAGCATGCACAATGTCGGCACTAGTACAGTGTATATCCACCTTTCGCAGCAATGCAGGCTGCTATTCTCCCATGGAGACGATCGTAGAGATGCTGGATGTAGTCCTGTGGAACGGCTTGCCATGCCATTTCCACCTGGCGCCTCAGTTGGACCAGCGTTTGTGCTGGACGTGCAGACCGCGTGAGACGACGCTTCATCCAGTCCCAAACATGCTCAATGGGGGACAGATGCGGAGATCTTGCTGGCCAGGGTAGTTGACTTACACCTTCTAGAGCACGTTGGGTGGCACGGGATACATGCGGACGTGCATTGTCCTGTTGGAACAGCAAGTTCCCTTGCCGGTCTAGGAATGGTAGAACGATGGGTTCGATGACGGTTTGGATGCACCGTGCACTATTCAGTGTCCCCTCGACGATCACCAGTGGTGTACGGCCAGTGTAGGAGATCGCTCCCCACACCATGATGCCGGGTGTTGGCCCTGTGTGCCTCGGTCGTATGCAGTCCTGATTGTGGCGCTCACCTGCACGGCGCCAAACACGCATACGACCATCATTGGCACCAAGGCAGAAGCGACTCTCATCGCTGAAGACGACACGTCTCCATTCGACCCTCCATTCACGCCTGTCGCGACACCACTGGAGGCGGGCTGCACGATGTTGGGGCGTGAGCGGAAGACGGCCTAACGGTGTGCGGGACCGTAGCCCAGCTTCATGGAGACGGTTGCGAATGGTCCTCGCCGATACCCCAGGAGCAACAGTGTCCCTAATTTGCTGGGAAGTGGCGGTGCGGTCCCCTACGGCACTGCGTAGGATCCTACGGTCTTGGCGTGCATCCGTGCGTCGCTGCGGTCCGGTCCCAGGTCGACGGGCACGTGCACCTTCCGCCGACCACTGGCGACAACATCGATGTACTGTGGAGACCTCACGCCCCACGTGTTGAGCAATTCGGCGGTACGTCCACCCGGCCTCCCGCATGCCCACTATACGCCCTCTCTCAAAGTCCGTCAACTGCACATACGGTTCACGTCCACGCTGTCGCGGCATGCTACCAGTGTTAAAGACTGCGATGGAGCTCCGTATGCCACGGCAAACTGGCTGACACTGACGGCGGCGGTGCACAAATGCTGCGCAGCTAGCGCCATTCGACGGCCAACACAGCGGTTCCTGGTGTGTCCGCTGTGCCGTGCGTGTGATCATTGCTTGTACAGCCCTCTCGCAGTGTCCGGAGCAAGTATGGTGGGTCTGACACACCGGTGTCAATGTGTTCTTTTTTCCATTTCCAGGAGTGTAGCTATAATGGGACACTCTGCAAGAGTTTCAGTGTTTATATCAGTACTGGGTCTTTCATTCGTGTTCACAGCCTTACAGTAACACATAAGTATTATTTACTTGTATGTCTGGATGAACAGCCATTGACGACGACTTTCAGCCGCACGACGTTAATTCGAAATACGTTGACGAGTAAGGATAGCCCCTATAGTTCAGGCTACCGCACGCGATAAGCGGGAAATCCGGCTTCCAATCCTGGTCCAACACAACTTTTCATATTTCACTAATATACCTGTAGAATATAGACAGTCTATCTAGAAATAGGCAGCATATCTATATCTAAATATAGATAGTACATCTACAGGGTGTTACAAATAGGTACGGCCAAACTTTCAGGAAACGTTCCTCACACACAAATAAAGAAAAGATGTTATGTGGACATGTGTCCGGAAACGCTTAATTTCCATGTTAGAGCTCATTTTAGTTTCGTTCTTCCACCTACGCTCAATGGAGCACGTTATCATGATTTCATACGGGATACTCTACCTGTGCTGCTAGAACATGTGCCTTTACAAGTACGACACAACATGTGGTTCATGCACGATGGAGCTCCTGTACATTTCAGTCGAAGTGTTCGTACTCTTCTCAACAACAGATTCGGTGACCGATGGATTGGTAGAGGCGGACCAATTCCATGGCCTCCACGCTCTCCTGACCTCAACCCTCTTGACTTTCATTTATGGGGGTATTTGAAAGCTCTTGTCTATGCAACCCCGGTACCAAATGTACAGACTCTTAGTGCTCGTATTGTGGACGTTGTGGACGGCTGTGATACAATACGCCATTCTCCAGGGCTGCATCAGCGATTCCATGCGACGGAGGGCGGATGCATGTATCCTCGCTAACGGAGGACATTTTGAACATTTCCTGTAACAAAGTGTGTGAAGACACGCTGGTACGTTCTGTTGCTGTGTGTTTCCATTCCATGATTAATGTGATTTGAAGAGAAGTAATAAAATGAGCTCTAACATGGAAACAAAACGTTTCCGGACACATGTCCACATAACATATTTTCTTTCTTTGTGTGTGAGGAATGTTTCCTGAAAGTTTGGCCGTACCTTTTTGTAACACCCTATATATCTAACGCAGCTGATGCCACGATAGTCACAGTCAGAAAATTTATTTCTGATTAACGCAGGTATTGCTTGAAATTAAGGTAGTCGGCTGCGTTAAAATTTAATGTATAGAAATGTTTTGAATTGGACCTGTAAGTCCACGCTAACATATGTAATACGAATCATATTCGTTTAATAAATGGCGATTGATAAGTGTCGCAACGAAACTTTTGTCAAGCTCTGTTCTAAATATGAGATGTGTTTCTGTTCTTCCATTATGTAACCTTTGGAGTGGAATGTCTTCTTCTCCGTAACTTTCTTTCAGTAGTGAGTACAACAATAAATCGCCGTCACCAACTTGAGAAACATGCGTCTACTTGCACAAACTGTCCACGACAGAGTCGCAGGTTACTTGTATTTGGCAGCGCTCAAATAAAGTACTTTAACCTCTATTTTCGCAATTCTGTAGTAAGATGTGACTTTCCTTCCAACATCAAAAACGATTTCGATGTGTTAACTACATTTAGTACGGATCAACGTATCACCTAAAATAGACCTAATGTAAAGTGGCCAGCGACCAATTTTTCACTCCAAACCCATAAAATTTTATGCTGCAGAGTACTGGGAAATTAAGTATGACAATAACTATGACCAGTAACCTAAAAGGCACTTCATGATCAATCTGTGAGAGGAAACTATAAAATACGAAAGAAATCGATTCTGTAGGCCAGTTAGAGTCCTCATAACCGAATGAAACGTGCTACATAGTGTCGTAAAGACAAAACTCAAATGTGAAAAGAAGTTGTTTTTAATTTTGTAAGGGAAAAAGTCAACCTCTACAGTAAAAGTAGCTCCAGGAGGTGATATAAGATTGCTTCATTTACATACACTACATATTACAGTTTTTATCAGCTTTCATTGTTAACAGTAAGAAAATCGAAAAACTCGTTTCTCTCATGTACTGCTATCAGCCGCTTTCTGGGAATCGGCCTTTAAAAATGCTGGCTGTACCTAGTAAATGTACTGCTAGTCTTAGAGCTGTACATTTAACTATTGATCTATTGATTTGTTATTAGATATGCTGTACATCAGGAATCTAGCAGCCTGCCTACCCCCGTCAGAGCAAGAACGGGAAGGGAAACGAAGCACATTCACGCTCGGCGATAACCACTTTGCTAATAATGTGTAAGTGCATGTAACTGGCACAATAAAAGGTGCCCCATGGCTCCCTCGTTCTGTTTCGTCACATATCGGATTCGTCCGTAACTCTCCATGTCGACTTCCCTGTTTTTTCATTTCTGCGAGTGCGAGCGATCTAGCATTTGTGTGAAAACTGCGTGGTGAAGCTGAACGCTGCAGTTTCTGTTGATAGCGTCGAGCAGCGATTACGTCAGCATTTGCCTTCACATGTCGCCGACTACCGCAAAGACCAATCTTTTCATTTAGATTTTCGTTCATCATTTTCAGCAATTGTTTTTGAAGAATGGTGATGCATAGAAATAGCGCACTACTTGTGTTCTCAAAACCATGTTTTCCGGCATGATTGTCGTGACCCACACTACAATTTTCATCCGATTTTAATTTTTTTTTTTGTCTCCCTTGGAGAAAACTGAAATCTTTTCAGTTCATCATAGCCGATTTTTTTATGTCGACATTCAGTATTTTTTTCGACCAAAAAAGAGGGTTCGAAAAACTCCCATGTTTTCAGCTATCTACGATTCCGCCATTTTGTTTTGGAAGTCACAACGATGAACTAAAATTACACCTGTAAGGATCAGGGTGATATGTGAATTTCATGTTTCAGATAATCACAACCGGAATTACAGCGACAATCTTCGATCTACAGTATCTCCTTTCAGAGTTACTACTACTACTACGTGATCAGGCCCAGTGGACCGCACCCATCTACAAGTTTCCTCCTCCACTGTATTCTGTCCATTGCTGCTATCCGCCATTCTTCCACATCTATTGACATTTGTTTTAAATCTTCATGGAGTCCATCCCTCCAACGCTTCTTGGGTCTCCCTGGCGGTCTCTTTCCTGTAGGTGTGAAATCCAGGAGCTTCCGAGGCCGTCTGTGATCCTCCATCCGGGCCACATGGCCAGCCCACTGCATTCGTTTGGCTTTGACAGCTCCTGCTATGTGGGGCTGCTGGTATAGTTCCTCAAGCTCTTGGCTGTATCAGATCCTCCATTCCCCTGTATCTGCATCCAGAACCGGACCAAAGATCTTCCGAAGCACTTTTCTCTCAAAGACAAGGAGCTTATGGAAGTCCTGTTTCCGGATACTCCATGTCTCACAGCCACATAGAACAACAGGCTGGATCAGGGTTTTGTACGGTCGAATCTTGAACTGTCTGGAGAGAGATTTGGACCGAAGCAGTTGTGCTAGGCTGTGGTAAGATCGGTTTCCTGCTTGTATTCTGGCATTGATCTCTGCTTCACATGACGAGTTCTCAGTGAAAAGTGCCCATAGGTATTTGAATTCTTGCACTCTCTTGTAGGAATGGTCCCCAACCTGCAGTGATTGTAGATGATCAGCAGTCTGACAATGACCACGCGTCATAACGAGGTACTCTGTCTTGGCTTCGTTTATGTTTAGCCCAAATTTGCTGGCAGCCGCCTTTAGCGCTTTGGTCATTTGCTCCAACTCCTCTTCTGATCTAGAGAGTAAACAGATGTCGTCTGCATAGGCCAAGTATGCCAGTCTCTTTCCTTCGATTTCAATCCCTTCGTTCTCTTGGAAGGTCTCGCGTATGATCTTCTCGAGGGCAAAGTTGAACAGGATAGGGGACAACCCATCCCCTTGCCTGAGTCCTGTCACAATTTCAAACTCCTCAGTTACGCGATTTCTCATCTTCACCTTTGCATGTGTCTCGTTCAGACAGATCTTTATCAGATTGATGAGTTTCTCTGCTATGCCAAACTCCCTTAAACAGTTGAGCAGGCTCTTACGATGTATGCAATCATAGGCCTTCTTAAAATCAACGAATAAAATATGCAAATCTTTACCATATTCACCCAGTTTCTCAGTGAGCTGCCGGAGACTGAAGATGTGATCTACTGTTGACCGTCCTGGCCAGAAACCTCCCTGGTACTCCCCAATCACCGATTCTGCCACTGGCTGAATTCTATGTATGAGGCAATTGGACAGGATCTTATAGCAGACGTTAAGCAGGGCGATTCCTCGATAGTTGTCACATTTCAGTTTGTCGCCCTTCTTATGTATTGGACAAATCAGAGCTGTTTTCCATTCTCCTGGTAGTTCTTCTTTGGTCCATATTTCCTGTATCAGTCGGTGTATTTTTTCTGCAAGTTTCTCTCCTCCTGCCAGGATCATTTCAGCCTGTGTTCCATCTTGACCTGGACTCTTATTCTGTTTAAGGTGTCTGATTCTGGTTTTTATCTCATCCAGGGTAGATGGGGGATAGTCTGCATCGGCTGTAATTGGGTACTGGAAATCAAACTGCAGTTCGGGTTCATCACAAATTAGCAGCTGTCGAAGGTACTCTTTCCATCTCTCAGCTATGTCCCTATCGTTCGTCAGGATCTTATCACGGGAATCTTTGACAAATTTCTCCTTGGCCTGGTGACCTTTGCAGAGGTACTTCACCCTCAGAAACATTTCCGTCGTCTTTTGTCCTCTGAAGTCTGTTTCTGCCTCAGTGATGATATTCCTTATGTATTTCCTCTTTGCTCTTCTCAAAATTGCTTGTGTAGTCTTTCGGACCTCCTCAAATTGTGCTTTGGCCTGTGCCAGATTTGTCCAGCCATTTGTTCCTGGCTTCCTTTCTCCTTTCCAGGGCATCTGCACATTCCTTTCCAAACCAGATCTTCTTGCCCACTGGGTTTCCCATGAGTGTTTCCTTTGCTGTATCCCTAACTGAGCTCTGGATGTTTCCCCACATTAGTTCGAGGTCCTGATTCGCGTCCACTTCACTGAGTGCTTCAAAGCGGTTACTAAGTTGCAACTGGTATCTGGTCTTCGTTGCCTCATCTTTCAGTTTCTCCACATGGTAACTTTCCACTCTGTTTAACTTAGGCCCCGTTCTTCCTTTACACTGTATGTTTAAATGGCCTCTGACCAGGAAATGATCACTCCCACCTTCGGCACCCCGCGCTGTCTTAACGTCTAACACCCATGTCTTGGCTCTGAGATCAACGGCAACATGGTCTATTTGATTTACAGTTCTCCCATCTGGTGATACCCAGGTTCCTTTATGTATGTTTTTCCGCTGGAAGTTTGTGCTGGAGATGAACAACCCTACTGATGTAGCGAAGCTGATGAACCTAACTCCATTGTCATTGCTTAGGTTGTGTAGACTGTGCCTACCTGTTGTGTCTTGGAATATTTGTTCTTTCCCAACCTTGGCATTCATATCACCAAGGAGGATCCTCAGGTGACCATTTGGTATAGCGTCCATCACTGCCTCTAGCTGTGCATAGAACTCGTCTTTCACTTCACATTCGCTCTCCTCCGTGGGAGCATGACAGTTCACAAAAGTCGCCTTAATATGCTTTACCTCCAGTGTTGCAACAGATATTCTTGGGTTGACTGAAACGAACTCTGAAACATTAGAGGCCAACGTCTTACTGACGCAGAAACCAGTGCCTAACAGATGACCTCGTTCACAGGCTCCATACAGAATTGTACAGTTTTCAACATCAATGCTCCCAGCATCGTCCCACCGGATTTCCTGCAGTGAAACTAGGTCTAGTTCGTACCTCTGAAATTCCTTGACCACACTGATTGCAGTTCCTGCCTTGTACAGACTCCTTACATTCCACGTTCCAAACCGTATACCGTTTCTTTGCCATTGACGTCGTCTATTTTTGTCAGTAATGTTCCGAGGCTTACTTGTAGTCTTGAAAGCATGTTTCATTTTTTACGGAGAGAGGGTGCTGGCCTCCCGCCCAACCTGCGGTGTTACCCTCACAGCTCACAGGACTGCTGGCTTTTCTTAAGGGGTGGGCTCCCCTCAGGAGTTGGGTTATAGGAAGGAATAAGAAAATTGGAAAGACGCCCTCGGGCCTCGAAACCTAATACCGTTGGGGTCGAAAAAGCAAGAGTTGGCCAAGGGAGGCCGACAGGGAAGGAGAAAGAAGGCGTCTGACACAAGTAAGTGGAAGCAATGTCAGACTCAGCTCGGGTCCCCGCGGTCGCCCCCCGCGTACTTCTAGCTCAAGCCCCTGGGGCTTTCAGAGTTGCCTCGGGAAAATCCCAGTAACACAGTAGCGATGTTAATATTTTTCAATAAAAAATACCAATAAAAACTTCACTGTATGATTTATTCATTGCAGCAAATCCCATTTGTCTAATACATTCCAGTACGGAGAAAAAATCCTGAATTTCAGCTTTATTTTCATCTGTTACCCTGTTGTTCCCCCTTAATTTGACTTAATTTTGCAATCACTGAAATAACACCACGTACCCTCTTAAACTGTGAAGATTAATTTCGTTCCTCCCTCCACTCCTGGGTGTTTAACTTTTTTCTGTCAGGCGGTGTAGTAATGTTACACTGTTTTAGTTGTCACTACTAGCCTGACAGTATTGTAAAGTACCAGCAACATTTAATAAATGTAAACATGTTTCGAGAGATATTTTCTCCTGTTCCTGAGTAATTGTGACGTAATCGTCATCAGGTATTTAACATATAAAATTTTCCCTGATGTTCAGTCCTCAGCTATACATATCCAGGTAGATCCTATTTTTTCTTGTATAGTCATCTGCTCGCTGTCTTGGTCCATTCTTAACTCTTAAGATGTGCACCTAGAGAGCCTACGTACAGGGTAAAAATCGTTAATCGTCAGACCGCCAAGTTTTCTCCGAAGTGCGCGCAAGGCGTACAGACAGAGTCGTAAGGTGAAACGCAGACGCCTATTGGCTGTAGCAAGACACCGATGTGACAAATGACACCGAAACAGCACTTCTGGCTTTCTGTTTCGTACCTGGCTATAGCGAATCCCATTTCCGTGTGACTATACATTTAACCAGCGGAAAGATGCAGCACAAAAATGGCGAATATGCTCCAGTTTAAAAGACTCAGACTGAAAAGTGGGGAAGAAGCTGCCTCATTCTACCCTCCACAGAATCTTTAAAAGTTTTCCCAATATTTTGGTATGCGAACATATTCACCCTCTTCTTTATGTGAAAATCATCCATCACCCCCAAAGGCTTCCCTATCTGTAACTCGCCTACACCCACTGTCCACTGCTGTAAATCGCCCGCACCCATCCACCCCCACTTTCATTTTCTCACTTACTCACTCAGCCCATGTCATTGTTATTATCTCCGTGTGTCTCACCAACTATCACAGTCTACTGCTTCACAGCCCCTGTCTCCTTCGTTCTGTCGTACTACTACTATCTCCTCTCATTGTCCCTGTCTTCCCCTTGCTACTATCTCGTTCATTCCTTCCCACTAATACTGTCTCTCCGCACACTGACTATCTATTTCTTTCGCGTTACCGCTGGTTCTCACCCATTTACACTTCCTCCTTCCCTTTATTCCTCTCCCACTTGCACTGTCTCCTTCACTCTTTCTGTATCACTGATCTGTCACCGTCAACTACGTTTCACTGTCATTATGCCCCTTTCTTTGTCTCACGTTGCCATTGTTTCCTTTCCTCTTTCTATACCACAACCATGGTCTATTGCCTTCCAGTATTTTTTTGTTTGTTTCCCACTGCCACTGTTTGGCTCTAAAAAACGGGAATATGATCGCATGCCAAAATTTTTGGGAAGCTTTTAAATGTGCCGAGGAAGGCAGAATGAGGCAATTGGCAACCTCACATTTAAACAGAGCACACGGTAGGCAACAACTAAGGCAGAAGAGCCACGCGATTTACTCCGTTTGCCTAAGCTAGAGGAAGTGTGTAATACTCAGAATTTGACCTTACGTAATAGGATACTTACTCCAACGTGCTCCTTATGTTGTTTTACAAATGGTCCCTGGCCAAAGTGCTACCCAAAACCCTTGACCCTAACTTTCTATCAGCAGTAGAACACAAAGATGAGCCCCGGAAAACTCCGTTTTTATGAACGGCGTTTCGGAACATAGTGGTAGCACCTGCTGTCTCATGTGAACTGAGATGGAGTTAACTCCACTGCCTGGTGTGAAGCAGTGTATCGTCTGACGATCGCCACGTATAGTGAAATACTGTCCATTTCTTATCGTTTTGAAACTTGCTAGTGATATTGGCAATCGACCAGATAGTTTCTCTTGTTTTCTTTTATTCTGTGAACTGAAACTGTTTCAGTTTTTGCTGTTACGAAATCCGTCGTAGTAGTCTCTCAGCTTTGAGTATACACTCTCAGACAAAAAGACAACGAAGCACCGCGAAGGAACTACCAGAATGTGACGGTAACGGTAGACGTGATGTACATGTACAGACATGATTTCAATTTCAGAAAAATTGGATGATTTATTCAGGAGAGGGACCGTCACAAATTGAGCAAGCCATTAACACGTTCGTCTACCTTTGGGCCTTATGCAAGCAATTACTCCACTCGACATTGATTGATAGAGTTGTTGACTGTCCTGATCGATACTGTGGCAAATTCTGTATAGAGCTGACGCATTAGAGCGTCAAAATCCCGAGCTAGTTTAGGGCCCAGCCCCTAACGCTTCTAACGTTATTAATAGAGGAGAAATCTGCAGATCTTGCTGGCCAGGGCAGCGTTTGGCTAGAACGAAGACAGGCAGCAGAAGCTCTTGCCGTGTGAGGGCACGTATTATCTTGCTGAAATGTAATCCCAGGATGACTTTCCGTGAAGGATAACAAAACGGGCCTTAGAATATCGTCGACATGCGTCTGTGCCGTTAAGGGAGCAGCATATAACAAACGAAGTGCCACCCCATGGGCATCATTCCTGGTTGTCGGGCCGTATGGCGGGCGACAGTATTGTTGGTGTCCCACAGCTGTCGGGGCAACTCCAAACACGTATTTGCTGGTCATCGGAGCTTACTTCGAAGCGGAACTCGTTACTGGAGACAATTCGACTCCAGTTAATAAGATTACAGGCCGAAGAAGTGTTTGGGGACGCCCTGTTGTCATCCGCCGCACCCTTACAACACAGCCGTGCGTCCATGACATTCTACGCCCCGTTTTGTTGCTCTCCATGGAATCCAACCTGGTCTTATATTTCAGCAAAGATTACGCACGCCCACACACGGTGAGAGCTTCTGCTGTTTGTCTTCGTGCTTGGCAAACCCTGCCCTGGCGTGTAAAGTCATCGGGTCTCTCCTAAATTGAGAACGTTTGGAGCATTATTGGCAAGGCTCTCCAACCAGCTCGGGATTTTAGCGACCAAACGCGCCAATTGGACCGAATTTGGCACGGTGTCCCTCAGGAGGACATCCAACCACTCTGTGTGACAATGCGACAGCTGAATGATTCCTTGCATAGGGGACAGAAGTGGAACAACGTATTAATGGCTTGCTCATTTTGTGAAGATCTTGCTCTTGAATAAATCATCACATTTTTCTGAAACTGTGGACCTAATAACTTTCTCTTATAATGGGGATAACCAGAATACGTGTTTCTGTGCTGACTTTTAGGAAAGTTAAAACATAGGAAATAGGAGAAACGCTTTCAAAGTATCTGATTTTCCAGAACGAAATATTTTTTACTTTTTGCCGCTGACGCAGTAGTACCTGTACAGGTAATTTATTATCAACGTCGCCGTGCGGAGTGGCCGCGCTGTTTGAAGCGCCATGCCACGGACTGCTTGGCCCCTCCCGCCTGAGGTTTGAGTCCTCCCTCGGTCATTGGTGTGTGTGTGTTGTTCTCAGCATAGTTTAAGTAACGTGTAAGTCTAGGGACCGATGGCCTGAGCAGTTTGGTCCCTTAGTTCACACACACACACACACACACACACACACACACACACACACACACACACCAAGGTAGCAAGATACCTAGAGTCATTTCTACAATTTGGCAAAACTAGGCGGCCGCTTAGGGCGGGAAAATGTTAGGGCCGCCAAAGGGCGAAAAAAAATTAATATCAAATCAAACAGTGAAAAAGTTGAGCAAATGTTGAGGAAATTGAAAAAGAGGAAAGGTTAAAACTCCGAATCTTTTTCAAAAGCTTATGGAACAGTTGCTTAGTAAGTATTTACTTATTTTGACGAAGGTGAACACAATGGATCTATAAACCTCAAAACTAAAGCAGCCGCTATTGAGTACGAATGGAAACAAACATAACCTTGATTCATCTCTGTCGAGTGCTGGAGCAGGGCGCGTGCGCTACCTGGAGGTCATATTACGACTTCATACCATTCCTCGTCTGTGTAGATCATTTGTCAAGCATCAGTAATATAGAGTGGTTCTGTTGACGTTTTCAGTTCTACTATTATTTCCTGTGAATAATCAACCACGTGTTCACAAACTAAGTTTTGTACCGCTCTTCCGACGTATCTAAAAGGATGAGACAATAAACGCAGTTGATCATGCCAATACATAAAAATGATAAAGTCTATCTCTGAGTGTCTGAGAAAAGCAGAACGAGAAAACAATTACGTTGGCCCGCATCTCGTGGTCGTGCGGTAGCGTTCTCGCTTCCCACGCCCGGGTTCCCGGGTTCGATTCCCGGCGGGGTCAGGGATTTTCTCTGCCTCGTGATGGCTGGGTGTTGTGTGCTGTCCTTAGGTTAGTTAGATTTAAGTAGTTCTAAGTTCTAGGGGACTTATGACCACTGCAGTTGAGTCCCATAGGGCTCAGATCCATTTTAAACAATTACGTTGTCTTTTCTCAAACAAATTAGCTGTCGTGCTCTTAAATTTGACTTATACATAAATAATAAACAGGAAGAGAGTGTAATGACACGTCTGGTGTTGGGACACTTATTTACACAAGTAACGTGTGAGAGGACATTTTCTGCTATAAAGTGTAGAGAGACTAGGATTTGTGCACTGTTACCACAAGAATTCTTATCTTTGTAACCTAAACACTGAAACAGGTATTATTAATCAAATTGATGATGTGTTTCATGATAATAGTTCCCCACCTTTATTAGTCCATTTCCTTCCAATTAAATAAAAATATACTGGTCAACATGTTGTAATCGGTATATACACTCCTGGAAATTGAAATAAGAACACCGTGAATTCATTGTCCCAGGAAGGGGAAACTTTATTGACACATTCCTGGGGTCAGCTACATCACATGATCACACTGACAGAACCACAGGCACATAGACACAGGCAACAGAGCATGCACAATGTCGGCACTAGTACAGTGTATATCCACCTTTCGCAGCAATGCAGGCTGCTATTCTCCCATGGAGACGATCGTAGAGATGCTGGATGTAGTCCTGTGGAACGGCTTGCCATGCCATTTCCACCTGGCGCCTCAGTTGGACCAGCGTTTGTGCTGGACGTGCAGACCGCGTGAGACGACGCTTCATCCAGTCCCAAACATGCTCAATGGGGGACAGATGCGGAGATCTTGCTGGCCAGGGTAGTTGACTTACACCTTCTAGAGCACGTTGGGTGGCACGGGATACATGCGGACGTGCATTGTCCTGTTGGAACAGCAAGTTCCCTTGCCGGTCTAGGAATGGTAGAACGATGGGTTCGATGACGGTTTGGATGCACCGTGCACTATTCAGTGTCCCCTCGACGATCACCAGTGGTGTACGGCCAGTGTAGGAGATCGCTCCCCACACCATGATGCCGGGTGTTGGCCCTGTGTGCCTCGGTCGTATGCAGTCCTGATTGTGGCGCTCACCTGCACGGCGCCAAACACGCATACGACCATCATTGGCACCAAGGCAGAAGCGACTCTCATCGCTGAAGACGACACGTCTCCATTCGACCCTCCATTCACGCCTGTCGCGACACCACTGGAGGCGGGCTGCACGATGTTGGGGCGTGAGCGGAAGACGGCCTAACGGTGTGCGGGACCGTAGCCCAGCTTCATGGAGACGGTTGCGAATGGTCCTCGCCGATACCCCAGGAGCAACAGTGTCCCTAATTTGCTGGGAAGTGGCGGTGCGGTCCCCTACGGCACTGCGTAGGATCCTACGGTCTTGGCGTACATCCGTGCGTCGCTGCGGTCCGGTCCCAGGTCGACGGGCACGTGCACCTTCCGCCGACCACTGGCGACAACATCGATGTACTGTGGAGACCTCACGCCCCACGTGTTGAGCAATTCGGCGGTACGTCCACCCGGCCTCCCGCATGCCCACTATACGCCCGCGCTCAAAGTCCGTCAACTGCACATACGGTTCACGTCCACGCTGTCGCGGCATGCTACCAGTGTTAAAGACTGCGATGGAGCTCCGTATGCCACGGCAAACTGGCTGACACTGACGGCGGCGGTGCGCAAATGCTGCGCAGCTAGCGCCATTCGACGGCCAACACCGCGGTTCCTGGTGTGTCCGCTGTGCCGTGCGTGTGATCATTGCTTGTACAGCCCTCTCGCAGTGTCCGGAGCAAGTATGGTGGGTCTGACACACCGGTGTCAATGTGTTCTTTTTTCCATTTCCAGGAGTGTACTTATGTCAATGGCTGGAAGTCTTGTTGTCTGCGCCCCCCCCCCCCCCCCGATTGGTTTTGGCACACGGATGATCATGCCCTCCAGAATTTCAGATGAAAGCGAAAGTCTGGATCCACGTGTTCGCAGCACATCATCTGCTGCCATACTTCCCCAAATCAGATCATAAAAGGTGCTATAAAATTCAAGCAGAAGATCCAGGGCATTTGTTTCTAATACCCCGCGACAGGCCATGCGTATTTCTTCCCGCTTGACAGCCTCTAAAATTGTGGCGTCGCCTTGTGCCGTGCCCGAAGGTGGCAGGTCGTGCAGGGCGTCCTCAATGTCGTTGCCAGGCCGTTGACTGCCAGATAGAAAGTGCGGTAATAAGCTGTGAGGACGCAGAGGGTGGCAGTGTGTGTCTCTGCACGTCGCCCATCCGCCGAAATAACGGTCTTGAAGAGTCGCTTCTTACTATGTCTCCGTTCTCTGACGGTGCGATAAAGTGAAGCACGTTCCTCTGGGATGGAATCTTGCAGTCTCGCTCAAAACTGAGTACCGTCCAATCTGTCAGTCGTGATCGTAGCAGCAGCGCCTGTATCCGGTGGACGGCCGTTTGGTGGTCTGGCGGAGGTTATCGCGACGCTAGTTCTCTCAAGACTGTGCAGTAAAACTCAAGAGGTCGGTCCTAGCCAAAGCGCACTTTCTCGTCCATACGCCATAATCGTGTGGCGAATAGCTGGTTTGTCACATCAAAGGTATGACGTTGTCGCTCACATTTGGCCAAGTATTAGTGATGGATACATGGGAAGCCTCTTCTTGGGGAATGTTGACGTTAAGAGTCCAAGGTCCTCTACTACGGCTCAGCTATTGTCGTGGTAGAGTCACGGGGCAGATGAAGGCCTGATGGTCTATGAATGCAGTGGGTCACCGCTCGGAACCGACAGTCGCTGCCCGAAGACCTCGGGAAACGTAAATCCTGTCCAGCCTGCAGGTCGAGTGCTGGTGGAGTGTGTACATCCGCGTCGGCCGCCGTGGATTTGCGTCCACGTATCATGTGAAGCGAGGTCCCGGACCATAGCATGAAGGGCCAGACATGGGACATGGTCGGCTTGAGTCTGGCATCATTCTTTCCATCTCGGACGCCCAATCACCAAGGTGGAGGTACTAGGGGTAATGGAACACATCCACGTGCTGACGTTGACAGAGGACAAATGTAAGGTATATAAGAACTTTGAGCATTGCAGCGCGTCAGCAATCGTAAGTATCGAAATAATTATGAAAAATCCGCCTCGATTGCGTAAATTACCTGGTGTTTACGTAGGTTTCAGCGTAGTTTACGCAATTGAGCGCATTTTTCATAATTATATTTAAATATAAAGTAGAATGCACACCGTTAACCATCGTCAGTTGAAGAGTTGTGTGAGTTGAACGTTAATCAACGAAGAGAAGGTAAAAATGCTACTAATCTATGGGGAACGTAAGTTACCAGAACAGTAATTGCGATGCTGTTTTCTTATGCACTGGTACATTTAGTACAGTAGTTTAGTCCTTTTAAATATTGTTGTGTAGAATAGGCGTACAGTAAAGGTTGTCCTTCCTACAAACTGCATCGACATAACGTTTCTTTTATTGTTGTTGTTGTTGTTGTTGTTGTTGTTGAAGGTAGGTGAATTGCTACGCAGGCAGCGTAATCGTACAGAGAGCGATATCCTGACAAGGACCCACCTTCCCGACGGATGTTTTCTCGTCCTGTTGCGACGCTTCAGGGAACGGGAAGTTTCAACCCACAACAACGCAGTCGCGGTAGCACTCGCACAGACGAAGATGCCGAAGTTACTTGTCTCGCTTCCGTTGCTATGAAGCCACAAGTGAGCACAGGACAGTTTGAACACGAGATTGGCATTCCTAAAAGCAGTGTACGTGGTATTCTTACGCGTCACCGGTTCCGTCCTTACCATGTACACCTACATCAAGAACTGCATGGGAATGATTTCCAGAATACGAGTAGTGTACAGTTCTGTCAGTGGGCACAGGAGCAAATCCTCGCCAACGCGATCTTCTGGAATGTACTATTTACCGATGAATGTTCCTTCTTAAACATAGAACATGTAAAAACAGGGAACATGCATTATTGGTCCAGCGACAACCGACTATGGCTTAGACAGTTGGAACATCAGCGTCAGTGGAGAGTTTACGTCTGGTGTGGGATGCTTGGTACTACAATTATTGGCCCTCATTTCATCAATGGTAGTCTAAACGCCACAGCATATGCTAACTTCCTCAGACGAATTCTTCCTCCTCTTGTGGATGAAGTGCAGCGAAGAACCAGATCGCTTATGTGGTATCAACACGATGGGTGTCCAGCACATAATGCCTTGCGTGCACGTCGTGTTCTGGACCGAAGGTATCCTGCCGGATGGATTGGTCGAGAAGGAACAGTTATTTGGCCTTCTAGGTCTCCTGATTCCTGTTTTAAATCTTTTGGACGTTTTTCTTTGGGGATGCATGAAAGACGTTGTCTATCGCGATATTCCAACAACTGCAGAGGGCATGCAGGAACGTATCGCGCTTGCTTGTAATTCTCTTCAGGAGGTAACACTGGAAGCAGTAATTAATCTTTCATTCAACGAGTGCACCAGTATATCGGTATCCAGGGTCAGCACTTTGAGCACCTTTGAATGTTCTGCTCCTGGGTAATGGTACAGGAGAGTCAAAGTCAATTTTGTGTTATCTTTTTACTTGGCTTTCATTTGTTTTCTGACGTGACCAGCTAGTGGCCGAGATTGTGACCATGGGCTCAAAGTCAGAGTTGTGTTATGTAATTAACAACGTTGTGTTTCAGTGAATGGTACACTGTGATAAATTTTTGAATAGGTCTTTAGGAGAGGAAATGTATTATGGAATAAAAAATACAGGGTGTCATTTAAAAAAGTCATACCGCTGTTCATATCTTTGTAAAAAAAGCTACAAGGAAGGCAATTATGCTGATTGATGTCCCCCTGACGGCTAAAGAACATCTGCGTGGAATATTTTGTAATTTGCATCTGGACAAACAGTTATTTAGAGTGGTCAAGATAAATGGGACACCCTGTATAATTACAGTTTACTTTCGTATTAGTCGAACGTCAGTTCAAAACCCTTTTTCTTTGCTGTTGTTACTGTTGCACTAACTTAGAGATTACGAAGTTATACTCAGATCCCTTCTCATTACGTACTGTTACGATCGGGCTAAATCCTTCACAGATGGTTAACATTATCGGCGATTGACAATTCAGTAAGGGCCGGTAGTGCTACCGGTGCAAGTATCATACGAGTTATGCTCATCTGTGCTTAATTCTGGTTATTCATTTAATGTATGTTCACGTTTCAAAATGTATTGATTTTGGTTGTGTTTGAGATGCGTGTCCTGGCGAATTCCTGAAGGTGTTTATGGAGGTCGTTAATAAGGGGAAACTGGTTAGTTGCCCGCCATTGCCACGTCTGACCCACAGGTAAGGTCCTGTTTGGCTTTTCTTACGCGACAACATCAGTCTCGGGCCTTACGTTCATTCCTCAACACACAAAAACTTTGGGGGGCTATTTGACCTTTCTCATTATCCGTCATCGGAACTAATTGTAATTATTTTAAATTTAATTGTTTGGTGGTGCAAATTGCTTCAATGTGGGTTTGTTGGTTTGTGTCTCACCATCTGGTGAGCAAGATGTATGAGACAGGCGAAATACCCTCAGACTTCAAGAAGAATATAATAATTCCAATCCCAAAGAAAGCAGGTGTTGACAGATGTGAAAATTACCGAACTATCAGTTTAATAAGTCACAGCTGCAAAATACTAACGCAAATTCTTTACAGACGAATGAAAAAACTAGTAGAAGCCGACCTCGTGGAAGATCAGTTTGGATTCCGTAGAAATGTTGGAACACGTGAGGCAATACTGACCCTACGACTTATCTTAGAAGCTAGATTAAGGAAGGGCAAACCTACGTTTCTAGCATTTGTAGACTTAGAGAAAGCTTTTGACAATGTTAACTGGAATACTGTCTTTCAAATTCTGAAGGTGGCAGGGGTAAAATACAGGGAGCGAAAGGCTATTTACAGTTTGTACAGAAACCAGATGGCAGTTATAAGAGTCGAGGGGCATGAAAGGGAAGCAGTGGTTGGGAAAGGAGTGAGACAGGGTTGTAGCCTCTCCCCGATGTTATTCAATCTGTATATTGAGCAAGCAGTAAAGGAAACAAAAGAAACAAAAGAAAAAATTCGGAGTAGGTATTAAAATTCATGGAGAAGAAGTAAAAACTTTGACGTTCGCCGATGACATTGTAATTCTGTCAGAGACAGCAAAGGACTTGGAAGAGCAGTTGAACGGAATGGACAGTGTCTTGAAAGGAGGATATAAGATGAACATCAACAAAAGCAAAACGAGGATAATGGAATGTAGTCAAATTAAGTCGGGTGATGCTGAGGGAATTAGATTAGGAAATGAGACACATAAAGTAGTAAAGGAGTTTTGCTATTTAGGGAGTAAAATAACCGATGATGGTCGAAGTAGAGGAGATATAAAATGTAGACTGGCAATGGCAAGGAAAGCGTTTCTCAAGAAGAGAAATTTGTTAACATCGAGTATAGATTTAAGTGTCAGGAAGTCGTTTCTGAAAGTATTTGTATGGAGTGTAGCCATGTATGGAAGTGAAACATGGACAATAACTAGTTTGGACAAGAAGAGAATAGAAGCTTTCGAAATGTGGTGCTACAGAAGAATGCTGAAGATAAGGTGCGTAGATCACGTAACTAATGAGGAGGTACTGAATAGGATTGGGGAGAAAAGTTTGTGGCACAACTTGACTAGAAGAAGGGATCGGTTGGTAGGACATGTTTTGAGGCATCAAGGGATCACAAATTTAGCATTGGAGGGCAGCGTGGAGGGTAAAAATCGTAGAGGGAGACCAAGAGATGAATACACTAAGCAGATTCAGAAGGATGTAGGTTGCAGTAGGTACTGGGAGATGAAGAATCTTGCACAGGATAGAGTAGCATGGAGAGCTGCATCAAACCAGTCTCAGGACTGAAGACCACAACAACAACAACAACAAGAACAACAACAACAACTGAATGAATTTGTTTAATACATAATTTAATAGGTACAAGTGGCCAGTAAGATCTTTCACTTTGTTTTAAAAAAAATATTTCATTATGCGTACTTGCGCTTCCTTTGGTGAAGGGCTACTGCACCTGTATTACTGTTTGATTTGAACCTGTCTCGCTTGGGTGATTCCTTCGCTGCGCCGTCTCCTACGTGGCAGCGCTTCTCGCCTTAGCTGAGGGGACCCGTTACTGGTATGGGGTGGCTGTGTACTGACGTGTGCGTCGGCCCGGCGAGGCCAGGCCTTAAAGAAAATGAAAAGCACAATATTTAAAGTTTTAGTGGTTTACCATTGTTGTGGTGTGTGTGTGTGTGTGTGTGTGTGTGTGTGTGTGTGTGTGTGTGTGGTTTGATGTTTTCGTGCGCTATACAGCATGGTCACCAGCGTCCAAACGCCTAGAAACAGGAACACATGCGGTGAAGGGACGAAGACGAACAGCGAACAAGGAGAACGGCTAAAAGACACAGACCTGACAGTTCCAAATCCTCACATACAGAGGCAAAACAAGAGGAGAAGAAACGCACTAAAAAGGAAAGGATACACAAAGAAAAGAGAACAGAAATCGAAGTGAAACAAGTAAGTAATCGTGACTGGCGGACCTCTTACCTAAAACCTGGGTGAGCCAGTCACCGAGCAGCACATTAAAATCCTCTCCCTAAAATCCGAGACAACAAATTGGACAGGACACAAAACCGTACGACCTTAACCACAGTCGTTGCGTCGTCTTGCAAAATAGAGGGCAAATCCGGTGGCAAAGAAACCACCGCCCTCTGGTCAGAGAATAAAAGACAGTCAAGTAAAATGTGGCGGACAGTAATCTGGACGCCACAAGCACTGCAGATTGGGGGGTCCTCCCGCCGGAGTAAAAAACCATGCGGTTAAGGGACTGTGCCCGATACGGAGGCGAGTGAGGAGAACCTCATCCCGCCTGCATGACTGGTAGGACGTACGCCATGGCCGCGTGGTGGGCTCGACCAGACGCAGCTTATTTTCACCGACTGCCAGCCACTCCTTTTCCCATTGACGCATAACACGAAAACGCAAAAGGAAGGTAACAGCATTGACGGGGACGGCACATTCAACAACGTGAGGGAGGGAACATGCATCTTTGGCAGCCACATCCGCCAGTTCGTTTCCCCTAATACCCACGTGCCCCGGCACCCAGCAGAAAGGAACCTCCTTCCCCTGCCGCTGCAGGCGGAGTAGGGCATCATCGATGATCTGGACGACCGCCTCCGCTGGGTACAAGTGTTGCATGGTCTGAAGGGCACTCAGGGAGTCAGAACAGATGAGAAACTTAGGACTGGGAACACATCTCATCTGCTCCAATGCCTGCAAGATCGCAAACAATTCGGCATCAAAGATGGTAAACGCCGCAGGAAGCCGTAACTTGACTCGAACAACCAACAGAGTCCCCCTGTTTAGAGCAATCCGTAAATACTGGTAAACGGTCGGGATGCTGGTTTAAAATATCGTAAAATAAGGAGGTAAAAACAAACGCAGGAGTGCAGCTCCTCCGGTACTCTGACAAGTCTAAAGGGACGCTGGGCCTCTGGAGCAGCCAGGGAGGCAGGCGGGTAAAACCCTGGAGTTGGGGTGGCACACGCTCCACACCAAGGGACTCGAGCAAATGCTTGGCACGAATCCCAAATGGTCTCGTTGTCCTCGGACGACTGGAAAAGAGACGTTCCATAGGCGGTCGGGCAACGATAGGGTACGTAGGGGAGGTAGGACAGGCAAGGAATTGACACACCCGTCGCACCATGAGGAGTTTCCGCCGGATGGCGAGCGGCGGTTCCCCTGCCTCAGCACACAGGCTGGGGACGGGACTGGTACGGAAGGCACCAGTGGCCAGCCTCATGGTGCACTGCGTTAAGAATCTTCAGATACGAAGGCCTCGGTGACCCATACACGGTGCATCCATAGTCAAGACGCGACCGGACGAAAGCCCTATAAAACTGCAGCAGATGCGCCCGATTTGCTTCCCAGTACCGATGGCTCAGACGCTTCAAAATATTCAGTGCTTTCAGGGCCCGCACCTTGAGGTCTTTAAGGTGCGGCAACCACGACAACTTGGAATCAAAAGTCAGGCCCAGGAACCTCACAGTGTCTCTAAAAGGAAGAATGGTGTCCCTCAGGCGCAATTCAGGGGAGGTAAAAGGACGTCGAGAACGATTAAAATGAACACACACACATTTGTCTGCAGAAAAGGTAAAACCCGTCTTCGCAGTCAATGCCTCTAATCGCTTTATCGTAAGCTGCATCTGCCGACTAGCAGTTTACCATTGTTCCAACTTAAAAAAATAGTGAAAAATGATGAGCGATGTCATAACCGACACAATCCAGCAGCTAGTACGAGACCATTTGCGCTGGATCATAGTTGCGCCGGCAACGTACCGCTGGGAGAGGTCACTCTCTCTTCGCCTGGCCCTGCAGACGAGGAGCTGACACGGCAACCGTCAGCTGAAATCCGACTCGCAGCTGAATGCGGCATCGCCTATGAGGTCGGTGTGGAACAAGACGACTATAAACTTGGTTGGTAAATAACTGAACTTAGATAGTATTTTACTAGCGTCAGAGACGCTTCATGAGTACCCAACTGCCATCCTGACTTCGTGCTGAAATGTCTCCACTCGGCCCGTCTGTAGTACGTTCTCATAAGTTTCTTCTGTTGATGTCCTCCCTGCACCGTCCGTCATGGGTGATGTTGCTGCCCATGTAGGAGAACTCAACCTACTTCGTGATTACCAATCCTGATATTAAATTGTTCGCTGTTCTCTTTTCTGCTACTTCTTATTACTTCCGTCTTTCTTCGATTTACTCCCAATCCATATTCTGTACTCTTTAGTCTTTTAGTTCCATTCAACACATCCTTTAATTCGTCTTCACTTTCACTGAGGATAGAAAATCTATAACAAAATAAACGTATCTTTTCCCTTTCTTGTCAGTTCCCTTTTAAAGTAAGTCGTAGAGCCAGCATTGTCTGATGACTTCTCCATTTCTTCTGAGCCGAACCTTATCTTTTCTGACGTCAGCTCTACCACCCTATCTGTTGTTCTCTAGAAAATTAGTATTAGTAGATTGGAAACGTTTGAGCTGTCATATTCACATATTCACATTTGTCAGTATCTATATCTCTGTTACTGGAATTCCTACAATGTCGATTGAGAGCTGACCGAAGAAAGATGAAAGTAATGGGCAGGAGCGGAAATGAGATTAGTGATCAACTTAACATTGGAATTGGGTATCACATTGTGGACGAAGTGAAGGAATTCGGCTACCATGAAATCAAAATAACACATGAAGGACGAAGAAAGAGGACTTAAAAAGGAAACCAGTACAGGTATGGGGCCTGTTCCTGGCTAAAGAAGATTGCTACTATCAAACATCGGCCTTAATTTCAGGAATAAACAATTATATTGTACGTTTGGAGCACTGCACTTCTATGGAGTGAATCATGGGCTATGGGAATACTTGTAAAGAAGAGAATCGAAGCGTCTGACATGCGGTGCGCTACAAGGATGTTAAAAGTTACGTGCACTGGTAACAAACCAGGAGGTTGTCCGCAGAATCGACGAGGAGAGGAAAATGTCTCAGTGTTGTGAGGAAGAAGGGACAGTTTAGTAAGACATGTGTTGAGACATCAAGGAGAAACTCCCATGACATGTGACATAGCTCTAGTGGCTAAAATCTCCAGGTGACGACAGAGATCCGAATACATTCAACAAATAGTAGAGTATGTAGGGAGCAAGTGCTATGCTGACATGAAGGAGAGGAATTCGTGGCGTGTCACATCAAACGAGCCAGGAGACTGAACACTCAAAACAGTCCTCTTGAAGTCAACCGTATTTCAAGTGTGAGACGTAGCTTGCATTCCAAGTGGAATATTTTGATCATACACTATGTGATCAAAAGTATCCGGACATCCCCAAAAACATACATTTTTCATATTACGATGGAAAATCCAGGATGGAATGTAACAATACGAGAGAAGGAAAGTTATATAGCGGAGATACTGAGTCGCGGTAGGCACAATAAAAAGATTCACACATCCATAGCTTTCGGCCATTAAGGCCTTTGTCAGCAGTAGATGCACATTCACACACACACACACACACACACACACACACACACACACACACACACACACACACGCGCGCGCAACTTGCCCACACGTCTGCAGTCTCAGAGTTGAAACTACACTAATTCCCACGCTGTAATTCCGAGATACTATCTACCACGGTAATCTAAGTACAAAAATCATTGCCCCTACTAACCCTACCCTCCGATGATGAACCACGAAAGTGTTTATTTTACTTTATTTCATGTTTTAATCACCAACTTTCCCACACAGAACTGCAAAAAGTGCAGCAACAGGAAGTGTTTTTGAAAATGAAGGAATAAAATTTCACTTATTGCATCCCCACAAGGCACTTACTACCTTTATCCTTAAAATATTGGGATTACATGCCACGGTGTCCTTACTTTGGAAGTTATGCAGATTAACAGTGTTGCTCAGGATCTTATTAGCAGCCGGCCGCGGTGGTCTCGCGGTTCTAGGCGCGCAGTCCGGAACCGTGGGACTGCTACGGTCGCAGGTTCGAATCCTGCCACGGGCATGGATGTGTGTGATGTCCTTAGGTTAGTTAGGTTTAAGTAGTTCTAAGTTTTAGGGGACTAATAACCACAGCTGTTGAGTCCCATAGTGCTCAGAGCCATTTGAACCATCTTATTAGCAACTACTTTTCTTTGCTTATTCACTTGCCAATTAATTTGTACCCTCGTTGTTGCAGGCGTTGGTGTACATGAAAGGAAAAACATCATAAATCACAATATAATACAAATGCTGTATCTTGTACCTCACGTGTTCCTGGCCAAATGTAGTGATTTTTTGTGTATACGTGGCCGTATAGATTGGTTGTAGCGTCAGTGTGGTATATTGTGTTTGTGTGTGTGTGTGTGTGTGTGTGTGTGTGTGTGTGTGTGTGTGTGTGTGTGTGTGTCACTTAACAATATGTGTGAGAACACCTGTGCTGTTAATAACAGCCGGTCACTGTGACCGAGCGGTTCTAGACGCTTCAGTCCGGAACCACACCGCTGCTATGGTCGCAGGTTCGAATTCTGCCTCGGGCATGGATGTGTGTGATGTCCTTAGGTTACTTAGATTTACGTAGTTCTAAGTCTAGGGGACTGATGACCTCATATGTTGAGTTCCATAGTGCTTAGAGCCATTTGAACCATTTGATTTTTTTGTTAATAACACACGATAAGATAACATGAGGCTACGTACAACATATTCACTACAACTCCATTCCACAGGCAAGTAATTTTACTTTTGATATTGTTAAGCGTTTCTACACTACTGGAAATGGAAAAAAGAACACATTGACACCGGTGTGTCAGACCCACCATACTTGCTCCGGACACTGCGAGAGGGCTGTACAAGCAATGATCACACGCACGGCACAGCGGACACACCAGGAACCGCGGTGTTGGCCGTCGAATGGCGCTAGCTGCGCAGCATTTGTGCACCGCCGCCGTCAGTGTCAGCCAGTTTGCCGTGGTATACGGAGCTCCATCGCAGTCTTTAACACTGGTAGCATGCCGCGACAGCGTGGACGTGAACCGTATGTGCAGTTGACGGACTTTGAGCGAGGGCGTATAGTGGGCATGCGGGAGGCCGGGTGGACGTACCGCCGAATTGCTCAACACGTGGGGCGTGAGGTCTCCACAGTACATCGATGTTGTCGCCAGTGGTCGGCGGAAGGTGCACGTGCCCGTCGACCTGGGACCGGACCGCAGCGACGCACGGATGCACGCCAAGACCGTAGGATCCTACGCAGTGCCGTAGGGGACCGCACCGCCACTTCCCAGCAAATTAGGGACACTGTTGCTCCTGGGGTATTGGCGAGGACCATTCGCAACCGTCTCCATGAAGCTGGGCTACGGTCCCGCACACCGTTAGGCCGTCTTCCGCTCACGCCCCAACATCGTGCAGCCCGCCTCCAGTGGTGTCGCGACAGGCGTGAATGGAGGGACGAATGGAGACGTGTCGTCTTCAGCGATGAGAGTCGCTTCTGCCTTGGTGCCAATGATGGTCTTATGCGTGTTTGGCGCCGTGCAGGTGAGCGCCACAATCAGGACTGCATACGACCGAGGCACACAGGGCCAACACCCGGCATCATGGTGTGGGGAGCGATCTCCTACACTGGCCGTACACCACTGGTGATCGTCGAGGGGACACTGAATAGTGCACGGTACATCCAAACCGTCATCGAACCCATCGTTCTACCATTCCTAGACCGGCAAGGGAACTTGCTGTTCCAACAGGACAATGCACGTCCGCATGTATCCCGTGCCACCCAACGTGCTCTAGAAGGTGTTAGTCAACTACCCTGGCCAGCAAGATCTCCGGATCTGTCCCCCATTGAGCATGTTTGGGACTGGATGAAGCGTCGTCTCACGCGGTCTGCACGTCCAGCACGAACGCTGGTCCAACTGAGGCGCCAGGTGGAAATGGCATGGCAAGCCGTTCCACAGGACTACATCCAGCATCTCTACGATCGTCTCCATGGGAGAATAGCAGCCTGCATTGCTGCGAAAGGTGGATATACACTGTACTAGTGCCGACATTGTGCATGCTCTGTTGCCTGTGTCTATGTGCCTGTGGTTCTGTCAGTGTGATCATGTGATGTATCTGACCCCAGGAATGTGTCAATAAAGTTTCCCCTTCCTGGGACAATGAATTCACGGTGTTCTTATTTCAATTTCCAGGAGTGTATATTGAAGTGTACGATAAATAAAAAGCTTGGAAGTGTCTGTATAGACGTAAAATATATTACGAACAGATCAGTGTGAAGCACCTTAGTCGTTTACTTTCAGAAATATCTCAGAGTTGTAATGGAATGTCTTGTAGCCTCTGGTAAAAGTAGCTTTCTGCTGCTGTCTGCACTCATTGCATTTATAAAGTGCAAGTAAGCACAACTTGCATTTACAGAAGCTAGAACTCACGCTTAGCCAAAGGTTATAAGCCTTACTCGAAACGTAATGTCATTCTTCGTTATATCATCACTTTCCACCAGACATTCCTCTTATGCATATTTTCGTAGATTCGCTTGGAGAAACACCTTTTATGCGGTACACTTATTATTAATTCAAACCTGTGCACTCTTTTAACTGTGAATAATATCGTCACTTCAACAAAAGATAACCGTGAAGCGGCAAACACAAGAATCTGTTTTGATATTGACACTCCTCTTTGCAAAATGAATGAAATTAACCTGGCTTTAGTCTGTTTATTCAAGATATTAATTTTAAACCATATCCTTTTGGCTTTACGCCACGTAATCTTGCAGTAATTTAATAAAAACCTGATGTCTCGCAAATGGCGGCCAACAATACCAATTGCAATTCGCACTGTAGCAAGTGATATTAATCAGTGAAAAATGCAGAATTAATTTTTCGTATCTCTAGTGATGCTAATGCTACTGACGTAAGTCGTTTGGTTTTCAATAAAAGAGAACCAGTATACTAATTGTACCCCGTTCTTGTGAAGCTTGTACTTCTGAATCTGACGTGTGCTATTTGACTATGTCTGAAATAAGACGAACGAATGCCAGAAGACGAGTCACTGCCAACTGTATCTATGTTGTAACGAAGATAACGGCTACTCTGAGTTTACAGAGTTCTTATCTACACAGCTGCACATCAGAAATCTTGAGCAGCAAGACGTTCCGTCCACTTGTCAGCTGCTCGTGTCAGTCGCAGCTTCCTGGCGTGATAACAGCTCCCGCTATCTGCTGCTCTCTGCACTGGTTGTGTTTATCAAGTGCTAGTAAGCACAACTTGCATCTGCAGAAGCCGGAACTCGCGCTGAGTCCCACTAGCGTGGGAACGCTGGAACAACAGACAGGGCCAGATCAGCTGACGCTACGACTAATGCTGGACAAGTCGTTGCTACAGATGAGTGCTGTTACTTACGGCGACAGAAAATGATTTCTATTCTCTGTTGCAGTAGCTAGATTTGACAGAGAATACAAAGGAACAGGTACGACAAGCAAGGGCGCGTTTACATACTGCCGTCCTCTGTGCTAATATTGATACGTCTATAGGTGCACCGCATCTGGGGGCGACAATGAATGTCTATACCGTCTCAGCCAATTACTAGGAGTTTCTGGAAGCCTTTCCCTGAGCCCAAAGGCGTAGAATTCTTTCTCTGGCCACCTGGCCTGCTCCTGCTCATAGTGGAAGCCCTTAAGGTTGTTGATCAGGGATCTGTGCTATGACCGTTTGGAGATGTCTGCTTGATTGAGTCCAATGCTCTTTAGGTCATCCTCTGTTCTCTTGAACTGTTTATTATTGAGTTTAGGTCTGTTATTCAGTACATGAAACATATGTTTCCTTACCCGAGTTGCATTCATCTAGAATATATATCCATTGAAGTACAGTCGTCGTTTCCTTACTGACTCAATCAGTCTTTCATCATCCACATGGTACTGTTCTCTCTCTCATTGACTACACTGTCCGAATATTCTCTTAGGGCCCATCATTTTAAGGAAGGATTTTGCTCTCAAACTTTAAGGCAGTCCAGATTTTCTTGTCCTTCCCAAGCATTAGCTTGAAGATACATATTCGGGTTTGATCACTGTGTTGTAGTGAATGAGTGCTGCTTTTGTTGAGATTGACTTCGTCTCGTGTAGAACATGCGTCCAATGGGAAGTAGCCGTCATCTTCTCTCAAGTTGTTGTTGGATTCTTTTTCGTCAGTTTTGCTTTGAACCATTTCAACAAAGTATTTGAAACGCTGTGCTTTTTCTGTTTTACCATACTCTTTCAGGTGATGAGATGCTGTTTGGATGTTGGTTATGTACTTTGTTTTCTCGAAAGAAATTTGGAGGCCATCTTTATCAGCTTCTTATTCCTAAGTAAGTTAACTCACTGTAAGCGAAAACATGCAATAAACAGAAGAGTTACGTGCAATTAGATAGAACCCACAGTACCTGCTTTGTAAACTGATGATCAGTAGCAGTGCCTCAGGCGGAGTGACAAGCAGTGAGGACGTCCTTCGCAGAATCGGCGAGGCAAGAAACACATGGAAAACACTGGTACAAAGAAGGGACAGATTGATAGAGATGTTATGGCATCAGGGAATACATTCCGTGAGCTGAATAGGATAAAACAATAGGGGAAGACAGAGATCGGATTATTCGTAACAAATAATTAAGGATGCAGTCACAATATTTCGTTATGTGACGCCTTATTAGAAGTAATTCCAGTCGCAATACAGTATGCTGCAACTCTTAGCTGTTCTCAACAACCATATGTAACTGAACCATAGCAGTTTCCCAACTGTGAGTATTTACAATTATCAATGTTTCTCTGATGTAACAAGCACTTTTGCACATCTACGGTGTACGTTTGACAAGGACGGAGGTGGCACAGTGATGACACACTGGACTCACGTTCGGGAGGATACCTGTTCTTTGCTTTGAAGTCTTCAGACTTTCCCGGCTATCTGTTTGTAACATTTCCGATAATCAATCTCGGTCGGGTCAGTTTATATTTTTGATCTAACAATTGTGTTGGTGCCGAATACAACAAAATTTCAATGGCCTGTTCTGAGAGAATACAGAGTGACAAATGTTACTGGACAACCTAATCTTTTGGGCATAACTCATTTTGGCCGTATGCAGGGGTATGTGGCACTGTTCTCTACACACATTGACCTACCGGCTAGTACAGCGTCCCTCTAAAGGCCAGATGCACATTTCCAAACTGTGAAACTCGCCTGACCTCGCACGCTGCACTCAAACATGTGAATTCTGTCTCTTCAAGTTTTTAGCACAATTACACTTTGGGAATTTGAGTAAAATAACAAATAAAGAGAAATTAAACCTGGGAGAAGTGAAATGTTCTGTAGTTGCCCAGTGTTCTCGAAATAGGTAATTGTACATTCGTTATTACATCGATAAAAATTCAATGATGGTGCCCATCACATTTCACAGAGCTTGCTCCGATGCGAGTGTGCCGTTACCAGAAGATCAATGCCAACCACAAAACGTCACTCGCCTAAGATATCATGTTTTATAAATACTGCAACACAGCTAATCTAGATTGGCGAAATGCAATTAATCCTCTTTGCAATATTAAGATCTCACACTTCACCCGGATAGGTAGCAATGTGAAGTGCAGTCAATAATTAACGCAACAATTTTCTTTCTCGGCCACACCATCGTTCGTGGTTAGTTCAGGGAGTCTCTTCCATATTAACACTGAGAGGTGGACTCTGTTCCTTGATGTCATATGTCTAATGAGTCTTCGAACGCTTGGAGAAATACAAGTCAACTAAATCTTCTATTTACTGTGTTAACTTCTTAACTAATCATTGAAGCTCCCGTCCAGCTTGCATACAACGACAGTTGCGGCACCACGCTGTAGCCTGCCGTCATTATTGTTGTGTGCTGTCATATTAAGTCATACAGAACGGTCATCATCGCAAGAAGGTCGCGCAAACCTGTCTCATTTCCCGCGTGCCGGCCAGCCTCACACTCCTGCAATGTTGGCACTATTGGAACGTGAAGACACTCTCATCCGAGGTGATCGGCGGGTCACTGTCCAACACCTTGCTGCCCAACTCTGTGTATCTGTTAGTAGGACTGGCACACTCGCCTACAGTTAAGGTACTGGAAGGTGTCTGCGCGCTGGGTTCCTCACCGCCTAACACAAGACCATAAAACGTTCGCGCTTTACGAGGCTGATCGTGACAGGTTTCGCCTAACATTGTCACAGGCGATGAAACGTGGGTTTCAAACTGGAAACAAAACGGCAATCCATGGAGTGGCGCCACACCACTTCTCCTCCGAAGAAAAACATGAAAGCCGCACCCTCAACCGGGAAAGTCGTAGTGATGGTCCTCTGGGACTCTGATGATGGTGTTGTTCTGTTTGATGTCCTCCTTCATGGTGCAACGACCAACACTGAACTTTATTGTGCAGCCCTCAGGAAACTGAAGAAATGACGTCAACATGTCAGCCGCCACAAAAATGGAAACGAACTTCTTTTTCATGACAACACAGGGTCTCACACACGTCTGCGCACTGAAAAGGAGCTCGCAGAACTTCAGTGGACTGTTTCTTCCACTTTAAAGCACGAATACCGCACCTTCCTTCTTCTATCTGTCTGGCCCAATGAAGGATGCACTCCGTGGGAACCAGTACCTGGGTCATTGGCAGATTGTTGATGCAGCGAGTCGTTGGCTCCGACGTGAACCGGTAGGGCGATACCTTGCGACCCTGCATGCTGTCCGAGTAAGGCGGCCTAAGGCCGTCGCATTGAAAGGAAATTATGTTGAGGAAAAGGATATTGTAGTGAGAAGAGTGGGAGACACTATGGTGTATTGGAATCCTGAGTAAAATCAACCTGTTTTCAGGAAATAATTTTTTGCATTTTTTTAATACCCCTTGTAATTTCATTTCCTCCAAGCCAACGAATCCCACAAATTGCTACTCGAGACCAAATGGTCATCAGTTTCGTTTTCTTTTGTGTTTAGGGCCCAAAAACCACTACGGTCATACGTGCCCACGTCAGGACTACAGAACTTGAAGACATAGAGAGAAGTTAAAAACGACTACTCGTTAATCCAAATCCAAGACAGCTAAGAACATGGACGAGGAGAAAGGCAAATTTTAAATGGACTTCGTTACATTGCTACGATAGATAAAAAGTAAAACGCGGTCGATAGCACGCGCATCGTTCGTTAAAACGACCGGTAACTCAGATGGCAAACACAAACGAGAACGTAAGTAGTTGAAAAAAGGGTATTCCATCTGAAAATGGTGGACCGTCAAAGCTAGGGCACAATGAGCACATAATGGTGGGGGAGCACCACTTAACAAATGGCGATGGTTAAAAAGACACTACCCGATACTCAACCGACTTAAAATGATCACGTCGAGAGGGCCGAGAGCATGTCGTCCAAGCCGCAGGGGAAAAGCTTAACAAAGCGGAGCTTGTTCCCATGAAGGGAGGACCAGTGGTGACGCCAAAGTGACACCGCCTGCTGACAGACGGCAACACAGAGATCATCTGAGGGAATGTAAGAACTAGCTGGCTGAAGTACGAAGACTGCAGCCTTGGCAGCAGCGTCAGCGGCCTCGTTTCCTATCAGATCGATGTGACCATGAACCCAAATAAACGTCACAGTGGTTCTATCAAGAGTGAGCAAGTCACAGCTTTCCTGGACCCTTTGCGCTGACGAGTGGACGGTGTAGAGCACACAGAGGCTTTGAAAGGCACAGGGAGTCAGAGCAGGTGACGCAATTGAAAAGCCTGTGTCGCCAGATGTGCTGATACGGGGTGAAGAGTGTTCCGGAAGCCGATAACGAAAAATGTTGGTGCCCATGACGAAGCCACACCCAACAACACGGACCGTGCGAGAGCCATCGTGTACACAAAGGTACTATTGCGAAGTTCCGGGCGACAGTCGTGAAACTGAAGGCAATAGAGGGAGGCTGGAGTAGTGTCCTCAGGAAGCGAATGCAGTGCAAGATCAACACGGGCCGCCGCACGAGGCCAAGATGATGAAGTGTTCACTCATACAGGGAAACTTGCAGGAAGCGTTAAGCTGGCAAAGCATGAACAGAGAGTGAACTCCAGGAGGGAACACAGAAGAGGGACGCGCCCCATACTGGCGATCAAAGGAAAGAAGGAAGTGTGTGATGGGTGGCCACTCATGGCACACAAATGTCATGCATACCTGCTGAGGAGAAAGTCACGGCGGTAGGACAGCAGTAGTTCGCTAGATTCTGCATACAAACTCTCAACTGGGCTAATGTAAAAGGCGCCAGTGGCCTAACGGATGCCACAATAGTGAGACAGCGTAAGAGGGACGGACGTGCCGATGCATAAATGGAACACTCATAGTTCGAAAAGACAAGGGGCCAGTACAAACGGAGGAGGGTGTTTCGATCGGCTTCCCAAGGGAGTACCACTGACGACACGTAGGATGTTGAGGGACTGCATACAGAGAGCTGCCAGGTAACACATGTGGGATGACCAAGAAAATTTCCTATCGAGCTTCAGCCCCATGAATTTTGCAGTTTCAACGAATAGAAGAGCGATGGTCCAAGTTGTAAGGACGGTGCAAGAAACCACTGATCCGCCAGCAGTTCATACAAACGGTTTTGTCAGTGGGAAAACGAAAGCCATTGTCGATGCTCCATGAGTAAAGACGATCGAGACGTCGCTGAAGACGCTCATTGAGACTAGTCGTGGAGAACTGCAACAGATGGCAAAATCGTCAACGAAAAGGGAGCCAGAGATGTCCGACGGGAGAGAGGCCTTTGTAGGGTTAATGGCGATAGTAAAGAGGATGACGCTCAGGACGGAACTGTAAGGCACACTGTTCTCCTGGATAAAGCAGTCCATCAAGGCAGAACCCACATGTACCCTGAAACACGGTCTTTTAAAAATTCCTGAAGGAAACTTGGCATGCGGCCACAGAAGCCCCCACATGTAGAGAGCTTTTTTTTTTTTTGTGGTTTTAGGGCGCACAACTTCAATGGTCATTAGCGCCCTGACTACGTTAAGAATGCACCGCGAGGCACAAGTTTAAAACAACAACTAAAAGGGAAAACACGATAAAAAACAGACTGACAGGCAAAGGATTAAAAAACAGCATCATCAAATGTCCTTAGAGAGGTTTGTCAAATTGATAAAACGAAGAACGCGAGCAGCTGCTCGTGGGTCATCCGCTAAAATGGCATCTAGAGTACATGGCAGGTTAAGATCTAGACGCACTGTGTTAAAATCCGGACAGGACATTAAAATGTGGCGGACCGTCAGCAATTGCCCACATGGGCAGAACGGCGCCGGCGCAGCCGTCAGCAGATGGCGATGGCTGAACCGGCAGTGTCCAATGCGTAACCGGGCCAAAACGACCTCCTCCCGCCGAGAAGGGCGGTAGGAGGACGTCCAAGCCGCGGGAAGAGGTTTCAAGGCCCGAAGCTTGTTGTTTGTAAGTGCAACCCAATCGGCATGCCACAGCGATAAAATGCGCCGACAAATTACCCTGCTACAATCCGACGAAGGGACACAACAAGAAGCTGTCCGAGGCTGGAGGACCGCAGCCTTGGCCGCGGCATCTGCAGCTTCGTTCCCAGGGATACCGACATGGCCAGGGACCCACATAAAGCTAACCGGAGAACCGACGTCCACCAGCTGCTGAAGAGAGCGTTGGATCCGGTGCACGAAGGGGTGAACCGGATACGGATCACTGAGGCTCTGGATGGCGCTCAGGGAATCGGAGCAGATGACATAAGCAGAATGTCGGTGGCGGCAGATGTAAAGAACAGCCTGGTAGAGGGCAAAGAGCTCAGCTGTGAAGACCGAACAATGGCCATGGAGCCGGTATTTGAAACTTTGTGCCCCGACAATAAAAGAACACCCGACCCCGTCATTGGTCTTTGAGCCATCTGTATAAATGAAGGTCATATTGATGAACTTCGAACGAAGTTCAACAAAACGGGAGTGGTAGACCGAACCGGGGGTAACGTCTTTTGGGAGCGAGCTGAGGTCAAGGTGAACGCGGACCTGAGCCTGGAGCCAAGGTGGCGTGTGGCTCTCGCCCACTCGAAAGGTTGCAGGGAGTGAAAAATTAAGGTGTTGAAGGAGGCGACGAAAGCGAACTCCAGGGGGTAGCAGGGCAGAGACATACAACCCGTATTGACGATCGAGAGAGTCGTCAAAAAAGGAACGATAAGACGGGTGGTCGGGCATTGACAGTAGCCGACAGGCATACCGACAAAGCAGTATATCGCGCCGGTAGGTGAGTGGCAATTCGCCAGCGTCAGCATGAAGACTCTCGACGGGACTAGTATAAAACGCTCCGATCGCAAGTCGTAAATCCGATGTTGTATGGAGTTGAGGCGGCGTAAGATGGATGGCCGTGCAGTGGAGTATACGAAGCTCCCATAATCCAGCTTGGAGCGGACGATCGACCGATATAGACGAAGCAGGACGGTTCGATCCGCTCCCCACGACATACCACTGAGAACACGGAGGACATTTAAAGAACGGGTACAACGGGCAGCCAAATATGACACATGTGGAGACCAGCTAAGTTTCCTGTCACATGTAAGACCTAAAAATTTTGTTGTCTCCACGATTGGGAGAGCAACGGGACCGAGTCGTAAGGACGGTGGGAGAAACTCTTTGTAGCGCCAGAAGTTAATACAGACCGTCTTCTCGGCAGAAAAACGGAAGCCATTGGCGACACTCCAGGAGTAAAGACGGTCAAGAGAACGCTGAAGACAGCGCTCCAGGACACGTGTACACTGCGCGCTGCAATAGACGGTAAAATCGTCCACGAAAAGGGAGCCTGATACATCAGCTGGGAGGCAATCCATTATTGGATTGATCGCGATGGCGAAGAGAGCGACGCTCAAAACTGAGCCCTGTGGCACCCCATTCTCTTGGCGAAAGGTGTCTGACAGGACAGAACCCACACGTACCCTGAACTGTCGATCCATTAAAAAGGAACGAATAAAAAGAGGGAGGCGACCGCGAAGGCCCCATGTATGCATGGTGCGGAGAACGCCCGCCCTCCAACAGGTGTCGTAAGCCTTCTCCAAATCAAAGAACACAGCCGCGGTCGGGCGCTTCCGCAAGAAGTTATTCATAATGAAGGTCGACAAGGTAACCAGATGGTCAACAGCAGAGCGGCGCCTACGAAATCCACATTGTACATTGGTAAGTAGGCGTCGAGACTCGAGCAGCCAAACCAATCGAGAGTTAACCATTCGCTCCATCACTTTACAGACACAGCTGGTAAGCGAGATGGGTCGATAACTGGAAGGCAAGTGCTTGTCCTTCCCCGGCTTAGGAATCGGGACAACAATAGACTCGCGCCAGCATGCGGGAACATGTCCCTGAATCCAGATGCGATTGTAAGTACGAAGAAGAAAACCTTTACCCGCAGGAGAAAGGTTCTTCAGCATCTGAATATGAATAGAATCAGGCCCTGGAGCGGAGGACCGTGATCGGCCAAGTGCGTTTTCGAGTTCCCGCATGGTGAATGGGGCATTATAACTTTCACGATTTGAGGAGCGGAAGTTAGGTGGCCTAGCGTCCTCTGCCTGTTTGCGGGGGAGGAAGGCAGGGTGGTAATGAGCGGAGCTCGAAACCTCGGCGAAAAAGCGGCCGAAGGCATTGGAGACATCCTCAGGGGCCACAAGGACGTCATTCGCGACCGTCAAGCCAGAAACTGGTGAGTGGACCTTAGTGCCAGATAGCCGGCGCAGGCTACCCCAGACAACAGAAGGAGTAAAACTGTTGAAGGTGCTTGTGAAAGCAGCCCAGCTGGCTTTCTTGCTTTCTTTAATAATACGACGACACTGTGCACGTAATCGTTTATAATTGATACAATTCGCCACTGTAGGGTGGCGTTTAAAGGTGCGTAAAGCACGTCGACGAGCACGTAAAGCGTCTCTACATGCTGCGGTCCACCAGGGGACCGGTACGCGACGTGGAGAAGAAGTAGGGTGAGGGATGGAATATTCAGCAGCAGCGAGAATGACTTCCGTGAGGTGTGCGACCTGACGATCGCAGCTTGTGAAGGTTTGATCCTGAAAGGTCGCCCTGGAAGAGAAGAGCCCCCAGTCTGCTTTGGAGATGGTCCAACTAGATGAGCACGGAGAGGGGGTATGCTGCAGGAGATGGATAACACACGGGAAGTGGTCGCTAGAATATGTATCAGAAAGTGCATACCACTCAAACCGGCGTGCAAGTTGGGGAGTACATATAGAAAGGTCTAAATGGGAATAGGTGTGAGATGTGTCCGAAAGAAAAGTAGGGGCGCCAGTATTGAGGCAGACAAGATTGAGCTGGTTGAAAAGGTCTGCTAACAGGGAGCCCCTCGGGCAGGATGCTGGAGAGCCCCAAAGGGGATGGTGGGCATTGAAGTCGCCAGTTAACAAAAATGGTGCAGGTAGCTGAGCAATAAGTTGCATCATGTCTGCCCTGGTAACGGCAGATGACGATGGAGTGTAAACGGTACAAATGGAAAATGTAAAAGTGGGGAGAGTAATGCGGATGGCAACTGCCTGCAGGCCGGTGTGCAACGTGATGGGATCGTAGTAAATATCATCCCGGACCAGCAACATAACCCCTCCATGAGCCGGGATACCTACCACAGGGGGTAGGTCAAAACGCACAGAGGTGTAGTGTGCCAAGGCAATTTGATTGCATGGGCGTAGCTTCGTTTCCTGGAGGGCTACGACGAGCGGACGGTGCAAGCGGAGCAGCAACTTCAAGTCCTCTCGGTTGGAGCGAATGCTGCGAATATTCCAGTGAGTAAGTGCCATCGTAAGAAGAAAAGGAAGATGAAAGAAGGGGTCACCTCGAAGGCCGCTGAGGGCCTGGCTTCGAGCGAGCACTGCCGCCGCTATCAGTAGGCGGACAGTCATCGTCCATTGGGTCTATAGGTTCATCGGCCATCTTGGGAAGATGGCCGGGAGGGGGAGCTTCCTCCGCCGGTGAACGGCCAGATGTTCGGCTACCAGCGGTGCGGCCAGGCGAAACGGATGACGGCCTGGGGCGGCAACCGCTGGGTGGCGCAGGAGAAGAAATGCGCCGTGGCGGAGAAGGAGAACTGTGCTTCCTATGAGCCTTCTTGGAAGGACGTTTGGTGGAAGTACCGGTCGAAGGCTGGGAGGTCGAGGTACGTAGGAAGTCTGCACGGGACGGTTCCTTCTTGAAGGCCCGTGCATCAGACTTCTGGGTCTTCGTCTTAGCAGAAGCTGATGAAGGGGCTGGTGTCTGTGGGGTGATGGGACGAAGAGGAGACGTCGACCGCGCGATCTTAGCACTGGCCGAACGGACGACCGTGGTGCTGAAGGTCAGATCTCATGTCTGGGTTGCCACCTCCCTGGTAGTCCGAGGAGAGGCGAGGACAGTACTGTATTTCCCCGCTGGGAGCAGCGTGGGCTTCCTACTAGCCAATAGCTTGCGAGCAGCCGAGGTGGACACTTTCTCTTTGACCCGAATTTCTTGGATACAGCATTCTTCCTTATAGACAGGACAGTCGCGGTAGGATGCGGCATGGTCACCCTGACAGTTCACACAACGAGGAGACGGAGGTGGACAGTCACCCTCATGGGCATCCCTGCCACAAGTGACACATTTAGCCGCATTGAAACAAGACTGTCGAGTGTGATTGAAACGCTGACACTGGTAGCAGCGCGTAGGTGTCGGGACATAGGGGCGAACAGAAATAACCTCGTAGCCCGCCTTGATGCGCGATGGCAGCTTAACACTATCGAAGGTCAAGAAAAGTGTCCGGGTCGGTACAAGGTCATTGTTGCCCTTTTTCATGACCCTATGGACAGCCGTCACGCCCTGATCAGCGAGGAAAGATTGAATCTCCTCGTCAGTCAATCCGTCGAGGGAGCTAGTATAGACTACAACACGAGACGAATTCAAAGTTCGGTGAGCCTCCACCCGGACAGGGAACGTGTACAGGAGTGTGGCCCGAAGCAGTTTTTGTGCCTGAAAGGCGCTCTCAGTTTCTAGTAATAAGGTACCGTTACCCAACCTGGTACAAGATTTGACAGATCCGGCTATGGCATCTACGCCCTTCTGGATAACGAAAGGGTTGACAGAGGAAAAATCCTTTCCGTCCTCAGAGCGAGAAACGACGAGGAACTGTGGGGCAGCGGTAGTACTTTTGTCACTGGTGGCTGGTCATGTTTCCGTTTTTGGGCAGAAGTCGAGAGAGATGGAGTGAAATCCATTGCGGAGGAATCCCCCATGATTGCCAGCGTCTCCGATGGCGCGCTCCTTCCTTGTGGGGACCCTCTCAGAGGGCACTCCCGCCTTAGGTGAATGTTTACACCTCAGGTCACACCTCCCAAGAAACAGACGGAGGGACCAATCGGCATGGTCAGAAGGTATCAGCTCAGGCCTCCCTGGGCCTGGCCTTTACCAGGGGGTACGTGCGTGCCTTACATGTCTACCCAGGGCGGGGAATTACGCGTTACCCCGTCACCGGCTACGCATGCGAACGCGTGGGTCGGCCTTCAGGCACGCACAGGGAGGAAGGAAGAAGAGGAAAAAGAAGAGAGAGAGGGAGACAGAGGACAGACTGTCTCAAACGCCGAGGCGGAGACTAGAGAAGGCAGGGAGAAGAAGGCAAGGAGAAGAAGGCAGCGAGAAGGCAAGTAGAAGAAGGGAATGAGAAGGCAAGGAGAAGAAGGCAAGGGAAGGAGTAAGGAAGACAGTGAGGTGGAGAAGAGCAAAGAAAGGAACCAACCAAAGGAAGGAAGAAACGAGAAGCGAAAAAGCAAAATGACCGCAAATAGAGGTCGTGGAACCGTCCGTCTCCGGACGCAGGCGCTAACGACCCCCTTGAGGGGGTGGGACTCCTTTTAGTCGCCTCTTACGACAGGCAGGAATACCTCAGGCCTATTCTAATCCCCGGACCCGCAGGGGGGTGGTGTAGAGAGCTTGGAGGATACCAGTCCCTACACAGGTTGTTGTAGGCTTTCTCAAGATCGAAAAACACGGCCACATTTTGAGATTTCTAAAGAACACTTCATGACAAGTGACGAGATGCTCAACTGTGGAACGGCATGCTGGAAATCCACACAGTGCAGTGGTCAGTAAATTGCCGGATTCGATCCACCATACTAGCTGGGCATGAATCATACATCCCATCACCTTGCAAACACAGATGAGAGAGATGGTGCAGTAGCTGGAAGAAAGGCGTTTGTCCCTGCTGGGCATAGGTTGGATACCATAGTCGCTTCACACCATCAACTGGGAAACGTGCCCTCTGCCTAGATGCATTTGTATGTATGAAGCAGAAAGTGCTTTCCTGCAAGGAGAAGGTGCTGCAACATCAGAATGTGAACTTTGTCTGGCCCTGGGGAAGAGGACCGGCATCGAGCATGATCTAGCTCCCTCATAGTAAACGTGGCATTGTAGCACTCAATTCTGAGAAAAGAAGGGACCAGCTGAGCCTCCTGCGCTCGTTCCCGACGGAGGAAGGCAGCGTGACAGTGGGATGAGTTTGAATGGCGGCCCAAGGTCTTCGAGATAGCAATAGGGGCCATGACGACAAAGTCTGTTATTGTCAAGGCCGGAAATTGGGGAACCGTTGGTGGCTGGGCCATACAACGGAAGACAGAGAGGAACTGTTAAAAAAAACTAGTGAATGAAATCCAGCAAACTTCTTTGCTGTCCTGAAGAATGCGACGTCACTGCACGCAAATGTTTATAATGAATTCAGTTTGCTTGCCATTGTAGGATGATGGTTAAAATCACGGAGTGCATGTCTCCTCGCGCGAATGACGTCGCAGCACGCCTCAGTGCACCAAGGGATCAGGAGATGACATGGTGAATAGGAAGAGCGAGGAATAGAACGTTCTGCGGCGGTAAGAATAACGTTTGTAAGATATTTCACCTGCCCATCACAACTGGGGAAATGCTGTCGTCGAAGGTCGCCACAGAGGAGTAAAGCCTCCAGTCATCCTTAGTAATCCACTATTTGGGTGTGCACTTAGGTGGGTCAGGAGTCAGCTAACAGGTAGAACACGGGAAATGGTCGTTCGATTATGTGTCAGAATGGAGCACTCGAGAAGGTGGGGAAGCTGGGCTGTGCAGAAGAGTAGGTTCAAATGTCTATGAAGGAACATGAGTGCTCCTGTGTTAATGGAGAGGTTAAGTTGACCGACAAGGTCGGCCAAGAGGGCACCTTTCGGACAGGTTATGGGAGAACCGCAAGGAGGATGGTGCACATTAAAGTCACTGGTCAGCAGAAAGGGGTGAGGTAGCTGCCCAATAAGATGGAAAAAGTCTCCCCTGCTGACATCAAATGACGGAGGGATGTACACGGTACAAAGGGAAGATATCAAGTGAGGAAGGAAAAGGAGAACTGCCACAGATTGAAAGTGGGTAGTCAGGGAGATGTGTTGACTATGAAAGTCAATGCGGTCGTCGGGTCGAGGGGGGGGGGGGGCAGAGGTCGTAACAGACAAGAAAAAGTAGCGGTGCAGTCTGCGGCACCTTGTCACGGCTCACGGTTCGGAGGTTAGAGTCTCGAGTCTTCCCTCAGGCATGGGTGTATGTGTTGTCCTTAGCGTGAGTTACTTAAAGCTAGTTTAATTTGTGTGTAAGCCTAGAGTCCGATGACCTTAGCAGTTTGGTCCCACAGAACATAACCTTACCAGACCAGGAAGAAATGCGAGAGCTCAAAGAGATCGTGAGAAAAGCAATTTTGTTTCTTGGTGGCAGAGAACACGCGGATGATGCGATTCTAAAAGCAGCCATAAATTCTCGTTGTTTGATCGGAGGCCATGGACGTTCAATTGAAGGAGAGCTGTAACAAGGAAAGGGGAGGACGGAAAAATGGAGGTGTGTCACCTTAGCAGCTGCCAAGTCCCAGCCTTCAAAGACAGGGCGCAGAGGCAGAAAGATCCTGCTCCACGAGATCTACAGAGGCGTCAGATTCCCCCTCTGTCGATCTGCGCAGTCCAAAACAGACAAACGGTTGGCGTTGCACACCGGAGACATGGAGGTCGGCCGACCGAGGATATCATGTGGCGACAGCATCAAAGAGGACCTCCGAACGAATGAAGGAGGTGACAGTAGGATTTCTTTCACTTTTTGGAGCCTTTCCGGTTGGCAGAGGAAGACTCAGAAATTTTTTGGCTGGAGGGACGTAGGAATTCGTCGCAGGTGTACTACATCTGTCCTTTCCAGCTTTCCAGTAGTGTAGCAGGTGGCGTCACCTCGGGAGACTAATGTTTGACAGCTTGTTGCACAGCTGCAGAGGAGATGGCGATGCTACCATGACACTGGGCGAATTCACAACCGCAGTGATGAATTTGAGGCCACATGTCTGCGTAGCCATGTCCTTCATGGAGCGAGATGTAGCAAGAACACTATTGTAAATGCCAGATGATAAAAGACAGGGTCGCAACTAGCCACCAACTTGCGAGCGACCGGGTGATGGACTGATTTCTTTGCCCAGATCTCCTGTATAGACAGCTCATCGAGATACACCGGACTATCTCGAGAGCAGGTGGCATGGTCGCCATTGCAGTTGATACAGCGGGGAGAAAGAGGCGTATAATCTCCCTCGTGCAAGTCGCTACCACAGGTTAAACGTTTGGCCGTGTGTCGACAAGGCATTCGACCGTCGTTGAAACGATGACACTGGTAACAGTGCATCGCTTTCAGAATGTGCAGTCGGACTGTGATAACTTCGTAACCTGCCCTTATCTTGGATGGAAAAAGTGTGAAAATGAGTGCATGTGGGCAGAATGGTTGCACTACTTTTTTCATCACCCAATGGACGGCAATGACATCCTCGTCAGACAGGTACGTTAGGATTTCTGCTTCAGTCAGACCGTCGACCAGATTGGTGTAAATAACACAATGGGAAGAATTCAGAGTCCTGTGGGCCTCAACAGAAACAGGATGGCTGTGGAGAAGAGAAGTGGCAAGCACTTGTGCTTGGGAATCAGAAATAGTCTCCAAAGGCAATGTGGCATTGCGTAAACGAGAGCAGTATTTTACAGGGCCAGCAAGTCCATGAACTCCTTTCTGAATAAGAAACGGATCTACCGTCGCAAAGGACTGACCGCCTTCAGTACGTAAAGTCACGAGGGACCATGGTGCAGCTGGGAGGATATTTGAATCAGGAGCTTCAGTCCATTTTCGTTTGGTAGACACTGACTCCAAAGAGGCTGACTGGCTCATTGCGAGAAAATCCCCCATGATTGCCAGCATCTCCGATGGTGCATTCCATCCGACTGGGGGTCGCCCATCAGAGGGCCTTAGACGATTGTTCACATCTCAGGTCACACCTCATAGTGCAGTTGAGGTGCAACCCTCAGCGCACAATCGTCCTGTTCAACTTCCATGCCACTTCCCTCGTAACAGTGGTGTGTCGCCCCCTGCTCATAATCCTTGGAGCCAGTGACGCCATACACTACAGTTTATCAAATACTAGTTGTGTCTGTAATTATTTCACACTCTACGACTTACATACCTGAAGACAAACTCTGAACACACGAGGAAATCTCTACGATCCACCACAATCAAATGGAAGGTGAACAATTTTTCCTCTCAGCTCGGTATGCTGACCGACTCCTCTACAGGACCGAAAGTGAATGGGTATCCGACTCCAATAACTCCATCTTTTACTTCGGGTCCTTTCTCTGTATCCCTGCACCCGGTGCTATCCTTTTCAGGCCCTCTTGGCTTCATCCACCTTGCTGAGTGGCCATGTTGGTGGCAGACGTCGGCACCTGCCCCCTAACGGGCTATCCAGCCTCCCGCCGCATCCAAGTCAATTCTGATTGGCCTTCTTAATTAAAACTTCTCCATTCTAAACACATCGATCCTATCGCTATTTTTACTGTTCTTAGTATAACACAATACTGCTTCATTTAAAGGATCTTTCAACTAATTGCCTTTCTTAATTATCTTTCTTTCTTGTCTCGTTTGTTGATTATCAGCTTAAGTATGCACAGTGTAATGACAGCACACTGACACATCTCACCCTGCTTCAACTGTTCTTAAACATTCCATGTGTTTGGAAACGCTACCACAGACTAAATGAATCGTCGGTATGGCGGCTAGGTAGGAATCTTTTCACCACAAACATATTTCACAAATTTTTCATTGTTGATTTTTGTTTTTTACCGTTTATGCTAATTCTGCTTTTATATCCCCACTAAGCAGAGACTGTATTACTTGCCATCTGATCAAAACATTTGTTACAACAAATTTTCTGACTCTCATAATCTAAGTAGCTTCTAGATCTAATGCTAATACATGACCTATTGATAGTGTAGCTTTATTATATATGCACTTTTCACTTCTACAATTCCCTTTATTCACTTTCTCATGCACATCACCACTTTGTGGACATAATTGGGAATGGAGTCTTTTTGTCCAGTTTGAGGTCTGCTATATTGAGCAAATTCAGGGGGAAAACGCCGACTGCTGCATCACACTAAGGCCCCCATCTCTTTCCACCCTTCTGAAATGGTCCATGCCAATCCCTACTTGTTGGATCTCTTTCCAAACATTGGCCATTACAATGTCTAAATTTGTTTCCCCATAGTGTCAGACCGCCTCCTATCGTCTTAAACCTTCACCGTTTAGCGCCAACCTTGAATCAGATAACTAGTCTGTAACGACAACTGTACATATAATAATTTTTTTCTTTATGAATTTCGATAAATTAGTGTGAACAATGTTTGATTTCATTTATTTCTCTTTTCGTGTCGTGTTAAAGAAACAGTGAGCAACTTTTGTAATGAATATTATTATTTATGTTAGATTTCAAATAATGTGATAATCAAAAGAAAGTGTACTATTGTTAAAACTATTGTAAGATGTGAAAATTGTAATTTAAACACTTGGTCCATACGTAGGTAATGCAGTAGGATATGTGTAGTAGAAAACCTGTGGTGAATACCGTACCTGTAGGGGAGCGGGAAAAGGTGGAGGCAGGCGAGCGCGGGAAAACGCACACTGGGCGCGGTTCGACACAACGGGCTAAGTAGTCAGTCGGAGGCGAGCATCAGTAAGAGTCGGAGTTGTGAATCGGTCAGAGGAACACGTACTGTACCGAGGCGGCTACCCAGGAAAAGTGGATTCCATTGAGCCTCGGATGCACCGATTCCGGCGACTACTTGGCATGGCTATATTCTGAGGCACAAAGTTGGAAAGATTACGACGCTAAGAAGATGGAAAGTGCCAATGTAGTGTAAGCCTTAGCCGTGCTTGTATGTGTGCCGTGCTGCCCGCTATCTCGCTGCCCGCCAACCGCCGCACCGACTTGCACAGGTCAAACATTTATTTCATCTTTAGGAGTGTATCTGTGTGGACCAGTGTCAAAATGTTTCTTACTGTTCAATAATAACGTGACTTTTACCAGAATTGCTTTAGCCATGACTTATCCTGATCACTGACCTAGACAGGATCCTTACCTCGTATTGTGCAACCCGAGTATCCTGAACTGAAAGCTTAAAAATCAGTGTTAATAAGAATTATCAGTAGATCAATCTACGTTATAAAGAAGTTTTACAAAGTCTGTGTGTTATTGTAAATGTTGGTAAAGAACAAAAGTATGACTAAATTGGAAGAGAGTTGTTTGAATTGAGTTAGCGATGCTATTTAATTAATTTGAGACAGAACTAATGACAGTTAAATTATTCAGAAGTAAGACAAAGGAGTAGTTATTCATAGATTGATAATTTTGAGTGTTAATTTGCTTTCAGTACTTAACAGTTTCAGTATAACGACCATAACAGTTTCAGGCCCCCCCCTCCCCCTTCTCTTGTCCATTCTTTCAAACCTTGAAATGTGTTGATCAGATTTGACCAGTAAAGTTAAGTTCTAGGTTAATCCTAAGTGTATTAGTGTTGTTTTCCAATGTTAATAGTGACATTGTATGTGTGCTTTCAAAACTGCTTATTCTAGGAAAATCTATGCCCGATTTCAGTCTGATCAATATACAGAATGCAATTCGTAGTAATCATTGCTGTGTGGTGTTGTGTGAATTTAGCTCGTCCAAATTAGTAAAAAACAAAAAGAGAAAACTTTAGTTCAGTGGATTTTTCTGGTGCCAAACTTTGCCGTATAACGCATCTTCACTACGGGTTACTATGCTTGTACATGCACCCAATTGTACAAGGAAAAACTCACTCATTGCCTAAGTAGGCTGGCGACCGAATTATTAATTTACGGTAGCATCTACTGTGTGTACTTCTTGTCCATGCGAAAGAGTAATTATACTTTACATTTGCTTGATGCATCACTGTAGCTATTGACTGAATACAAGTCCGATCTTGCTTCTATTAGGTACACGCGGTCAAATTATGTACTAAAATCCTTGTTTGTAAGGTGAAGCCCGTGAACTTATTACAGTACAGGCTTTATACAGCTAACGTACGTCCGATTAAGGGCGGTAGCGTTACAAGTCTTAACTTATTTGGTAATCTGGGCCTTAATGCTCAATTTACTCCACACCTGCAAAATGTTGGAAGCTTTTCTGTACATCATCCATACATCCACACACATAAATTCAAGCATTTCGTTACCATTTCTTAAGGTATATTACGGTTGTCCTAATTGCTGCACAACACACCTTTCGGACCATATAACTCTTCTTTCCCTTGTATTTCTAAATATATATATATCCTGTTTTAGCTTATTTATTCTTATGCCGGCAGTCATGACTGCTCAGTCTTTGTTAACACATATGTTAACTCTGAAGGTCTACTTCTTTTAACTTGCAAATTTTTCTCTTCTCTTGTGCTCAAGGCACAACAGTCCAATTCACATTGGTTATTGTTAAGCTGTTTAATTTCGTCTGGCCCATTATCAAGCCCAACTTTTGTTATATACTTTTCTTCATACTGTACTAGATATCTGTAGCATTTTTATCACTAAATTGAAAACAATTACATTGTGTTCACTTTAGCAACACCGCCTCATACTTCAGCGTTCACATCTTTCTTACGCCATTACAAAACTTTCAACAACTTAACCTTAGCACTTATTCATTCGTTCAGTTCCGGTGTTTACGCTACTCGTTTACTGGGTTAGCCAATTATATAATTCTGTACTTTGACATTCCGAGATAACTCTTCATTCCATATGTCCTTCCTGGAAAGTTTCGTTGACGTTTTTCAGTACCAATCTTTAGTTCACGGAATTGACTCGCATCAGCCTGTTTTCTTATTTTGGTCTCAAATGTAGATCGATGACGCATTGAGAAATGTCTTCCATTTCTATGATCAAAAGAGAGATAATAGACCACAGAAGAGACTAGGACCAGAAGGTTAGAATGGCTCCAGATAGCTGAAGTACACACAGTTGCACTGCTATGAAGTTTCTCGAACAGTGAGAGGCACCCTACACTTTTTTCCCCTACTAGGACAACTTATCGTCTACTCTACTCAATTTCTCTCTCTCACTTTCATCTTTCCACAATATGGTTTCAGTACTGTAATGTCCACATAGCTCTTCTGCTGCTCTTTAAACTCTCAAGAGATTGAACTTTATATTTTTCAGTTCTTTTTCGTGATTATTTTTGGCCGTTTGTATTATGTTCAGGAGTTCCCTTAACTGGCTCACTATTGTGATAAGAATGGTACCACTACTGCTATTCCTTCAATATGCATTTTCACTGAACATAATTCACAATTGACCTCACAATGATATACATTTAAAAAATCTGTGCCAACCATCTGGCTTACACTGAGCATAGTAATTATGAGGAATGTGTTATCCGCTAATTCATCCAGAATTGGCGTAAATAATGTCAGTTCATGATGAACAGTCTTGGACATATTTATTATAGCACCTAAAATTTTTATGTCGGAGGCTGGCCCTTCTCAAAGCTAAAGTAGCTCATTATCTAACATTAACTGATGTTCGTTTTCGGAATCTTTCTCGAACAAAAACTTAAATGTAACATCACTTTCTATTATTGGCACTACCTTACCTGTTTTTCCTGCTGGTGCTAATTTTCTCATTCATTCTTTGTAAATATTTTCGTTCTTGCCAGTTGGAACACGTGATTTTTAAACCGTAAATCTCAAACATGCTGACTCATTGAACCTTTATTGTTTCCTCTTTTCTGTATCATTGGTGTTTGCTCTGCAAACAGCCTCGCGATTCTGAACACATCAAAGCCTCCAGACCCTTGTATTTCTTCAGCGTCTCTAGCATACCCCTTGTATTGGCCACGTCTGCTACCGTTTCACGCGCTTTCTAATTTGTTTCACGACAATCCACGTCAAGGTTACTTCCTTTTCCGAAGACTGCTAATTGTGCTGGTGGACTGGCTGTTCGGCCTACTATTCCCCAAACCGTGGCTGCATCTCGCCGCCAAGGTCGTGTGTGGCCGCTGCTGGCCGAACTATGAACTCTCGCATTCCGTACTGATTCCCTGCCAAATTTTCATTACATAATGGGACCTCAGAACGCTCTGCCACTGGTCGATCCCGCATGGAGACACTATTTAGCTTAAAGTGTCATCACGAACATGCTGACTACCATTTCCCAATTCTTCCCCATGCAGTAAAACATTCTGTCGACAGTTACACACGCTACGCGAGAGCCTTGTGTCACACATAAGCTGCGCGTCCTCTCATCATGGCGACATGTTACCTGAGTGCTGTCTCTTCCATGCAGATGTTCGACCCACTATAGGAAACTCACGCTGATGTCCCCAGATGTAGCTCCCAACGTTCGTTCTGTGCCTGTGGCGAATAATTAAGTAGCCATAATGCAATAATTCTATTTTATTCGCTTTCACCAAATTTTGCAGTATTCCCTCATAGTACTGCGATCTGCTTGATATCTGCTGCCGCTCCAGACATCCACTAGCAACTTCCTTTGAATTTTTCTACACCTAGAGTCTTGAAAAAACTCGTTCATAAATAGGCGTCGCAAGTGGGACGAACAATGATGTCGTGCACCTGAAACATAAGATTTTATGTGATGAGCGTCTAGTAAATTGCAGACACATAATATATTTTTCTTTCTCACTGTTTTTAGTGACCTTCTCAACAATCACTCACCTACCTAACTGGCAAATTTTTCCAGTTAAGTATTAGCATTATTTACGTGATAAGGAGATTTTGAGTGTCAGGCAGTAGGAATGACAAGACAGCAGACAGCCTACCTGCACACGCGGATGTTGTGACAGCATGTAAACAACAGCTTCTGCGATGTCTTCCGATTCCAGACAGTTAAATTTGTCGAATATTTCTGAAGACCACTTTTCTTTTCCGTCAAGGATTTCAGTCCTCACAAGCGCAGGAGAAACAGACTGTGAGAAGAGAAGCATTAATAATTATTTCCTTGTGAGTTTCTTCAACTTATCAGAAAAGGGGCAGCAATGTACAAATAAGTACTTCGATTAAAATGACTTCGTGAGTGACGTTCAATTGAGCCAGCCAGCAGCCAACTTCAGTTCTTTTTCGAGCGATAAGTGCTCCTTGTATTGCCTGTTTTACAAGTACAGGCAGACGACTTTGTAAGGCGTATAGCAGCACGACAGTAAAACTGTCTCCAGCCTTTGCAACTGTAGTCAAAGCTATTTTATTGAAACTACGGGAATAATAAACTGCCACGATAGGTAAACAGACAAAACTTTATGAACTCTCAATCATAACACTATTATAGTATTCATATAATTACACGGAACTTCACCGAAAACGTAAATAATTCGAGAAAAAACTGATTGCATCCTGTTCAATCTGACAGTAGCAGAACAGTGCAGTAATTATTTATGAACATTTCAAAAAGAAGACTAAAGCCCAAAAGAGTCGGTTGACTTACAGGAAATCCCAATTACTGTGAAGCATCTCCACTCACCCCGACGCGAATTTTGCTCTTTCTGGCGACCAGGTCCTTTCTCAGTCCTTCAAGGAGTACCCTCACCGCGTGCTTGCTGGCACTATACATAGCTCCATCACTGGCAATCGGCGGGAGGTGGCCCCCAATGCTGAAAAGAAAAAATAAATACCTAGTGTTATGGTCTAAGACATACCTTTCATGACACAAAAATCAGTGTGGACATTTCTCGATATGCCTGCTTATTTCACTGAGCAATGCACGTAACAATGTACAAAACAGCTTCATAACGTGCTCACGTAAGTTCTATAAAAGCTAATATTGCATTGTATTCCAAGTACAGAGCGTAGTGAGCTAATGAAGAAGCATAATAAGTAAAAAAAAAAAAAAAGAAATGCTTACGTCTTTCTACATTACATTAGACACATGATGTGCTAGAAATACACAGACACTCACGACCTCAACGCCGCTGTGTTTGCTTTTATTAAAATGACATGAAACATAGCTAGGAAACTATAACCACACATTACATTGCAATAAGTTAGAAGCATGTATTATCTGAGATAGTCTCAAAGTTTCCTTCATTTAACGAATATAAAATGCATGTGTTTATGTTGATATGAGAACGCTACGGAGCACGCTATCAGAGTACTGGCCCACATTAAGACTCTTGACAATTCAAGTAAAAGTTCAGTATCTGCTAAAAACATTGGAAGTGGGGAAGAAGTTAGTAATTGCAGTAAATGTGAATAATTGAGCGATATGTGAGGCCACATACGTCATTTAAGATTCAGACTGAGAAAGGTCGTTACTACATTACACGAGTCATATTCCGGCATGGGGAAGCATCTGAGTTGTAGAAAGAAGTGCATGAAATACAGTTTGTCTAAATACAATATGATGAAATGATATCATCAATAGTTTAGTACTACAGTGCATATGGTAACGTATGTTAGCCTTTTACATTAGTTTAAAAAAGATAGATAAATGATTATTTGCTCCTCTTTCTTTTTCTCAGTCTCAAGCGCCTCCTCAGGAACACATTTTTTACGCCCAATCAATTTTATGATCTGAATACCCATTTTTTCGGAACATTATTCCAGATGTTGTTATTCTTCGGAGACGCTTTCATTATCTGAGAGTGTTCGAGCTCTATGGAGCGGAGTCTTTAGTACTTCTTCTCTGTATGATGGGTTTTAATGGCTCATGGAGCAGAGATGTGCAATGCCACCTGAGGTTCGAGCCTCGAATATAATCATCAAAACATATTCGGTGTGACCAGTATCGTCGCGCTAACGCCGAGTTTCTGCAATAGCAGAATTAAAGAGTGTGTCGAATAATATGCTAGAAGATTTCAATTAAAACAATGCCTGGAGTCCGGTAGTGACGTTATGAAGATCTCAATGGCCACGACATCCATCAGGAGTTGCAAAACACTGAGAGAATATGAGTTTCACGCATGGCGGTAAAAATAAGGGGAGTTGTCATGACGTCAAAACTTGGTGACCTCTGCTATCTTAGTTGCCCCAGAACGTTACCTCCAGATGTTTTGACTGACTAGAGTCTTGGTAGTTGTTTGATCTATAACGCTAGCTTGCGTCGTTTATGAGAGTTCTACTCGATCTGGCAAAAGTGTAAAGGGATTACAGTTCATAGGTCTTTTGTTGGAACGTATTTGGTTATATTTACAAAATTCCCATTTCACAATAGAAAGCAAATGAATGTTGAATGAATAAAATGATAGCTGCAGGCAGGAATATCATTGGTTAAAATATTAGGAAGTGGAAGATACTTCTGGTAATCCGTACAGACTTCAAACGTTCGAAAAGTTCACTCTCGTAAAACTGCCTGGTTTACTATTATGCAAACCCTAGTTAATTTTAATTCATTGGATGTTGTTTCCGCTTATTCAGAGTTACTGAGTTACATACGTCTCGTTTACAAGTCAAGATTAAAACAGTCAGCTCTACATTTGCCTCACAATAAACATGTGGCAATTCTGGGCTCCCCAAATTTTATGCTGTAGTCAGTCAATATTGTCCGTATGACAGGGTTTGGAGGACTTTTTCCTGCATGTAACAGGCGTGACTTTCAAATGTTATCTTGTTCTGGCAAATATATGTTTTCTATCACGAATGGTAGAATGTGATTTGCGGCCTCTCAGTTTGTGTATATGTAGATGCACTTTACGTAAGCTTTCCCTGTACACTTAGCGTAACATTATGTTTTCCTCTGGCCACCACATGCGCTTTCGCTGTGGTACCCAGCACCATTTTCAGCGTAATAAAAGGTCTGTATGTGATGCCATGCCATGTCAAAAATGCTAATCGATATACCTGAACTTCCTGTATTTGTCCAACTGCTAATACGTCCCTTATAGACACGAGACAGAATCATGACGTGTAGCTTCATCCGGAATTTTTCGTTGTTTACTTCGCATCACAGGATTTACACTGATAAGTACAGTTAGGTCAGTTATATGAATCATAGGAAGACAACTTACTGAACTGCTTTATTAATCTATTCCCTTCTATAAACGGAATATTCCAAAAACATCTCAGTCGTAAGTACTTACATCGTCACCTACAACATCGCTCGTGGGCCGTCATCTTTTTGAAGAATCACAAATACGCCACAACACTTTTTTCATTGATCTATTCTGCACAGCATTGGAGTGTTCAACATTATTCTCCGATATTTCTGATGCCTTCATATCACTAAAGAAATAACTTTATGCACTATCTCGGCAACAGTAACACATGTGGTAACAGTAACACATGCAAGTTTCTGCTCACCTGACCAAGAAAATCCCATTTACCAGCATACTTTAGATGCAAGATGAATGCGCAATTTTATATCGGTCTTTGCTTTATTATTAAACAATGTAACAGTCAGAACTTCGATTGCAATGTGACTAAACTGGCAAGTGTTATCGTAAAGCGAGTATCTTGATTTTTTTTGTTTTTGAGTCATCAGTCTTTTGACTGGTTTGACGCGGACCGCCACGAATTCCTCTCAGAGCAGCGCCTGCAACATAAGTCTTTAATTTTTTGCTGGATGTATTCCAATCTCTGTTTTTCTACCTTCTACAGCTCCCTCCAGTACGATGGAAGTTATTTCTTAGTGTCTTAGCAGGTTCCTACCATCCTGTCGTCTCTTGTTGTCAATGGCTTCCATTCCTCGCTGATTCTCCATATAACCTCCTCATTCCTCACCTTATGAGTCCACCTGATTTTCAACATTCTTCTGTAGCACCACATTTCAAATGCTTCTATCGTCTTCTTTTCTGGGTTTCCACCCAGTCCATGTTTCACTACCATACAATGCCATGCTCAAAACGTACATTCTCAGAAACTTCTTCCTGAAATTGAAGTCTATGTTCAACATTATTATAATTCTATTTGCCGGGAATGCCCTCTTTTGCAATACTAGTCCGCTTGTGATGCCGAATGTCCTCCTTGCCCTCCCCATCGTGGTGTATTTTGCTACCAAGGTAGTAAAATCCCTTAACTTCATCTACTTCGTGCCCATCAATCCTGATAAGTTTCTCGCTGTTCTAATTTCTGCTACTTCTAGTTACCTTCGCCCTTCTTCGATTTACCTGTAATCCATACTTTGTACTCAAACTTTTCATTCCATTCAGCACATTCCGTAATGCTTTTTCACTTTCACTGAGGATATCAATGTCATCAGAGAATCTTATCATTGATATCCTTTCACGTCAAATTTTAATTTCTCGCTTTTACTTTACTTTTCTTTCCTTCGTTGGTTCGTCGATGTATAGATTGAACAGTAGAGGTGAAAGACTACATCATTCTCTTACACCCTTTGTAATCTGAGCGCTTCGTTCTTCGTCTTCCATTCTTATTATTCTATTTTGATTTTCGTATATGTTGTATATTAACCATCTTTCCCTACAGCTTTCACCTATTTTTCTCAGAATTTCTAATATTTTGCACCATTTTAAATTGTCGAACGCTTCTCCAAGGTCGACAAATTATATGAGCCTGTATCAATTTTTCTTCAGTCTTGCTTCCATTATCCATCCCAACGTCGGAATTGCCTCTCTGGTACCTTTACTTTTCCTAAAGCCAAATTGACTATCATCTAACACATCTTCAATTTTCTTTTGCATTCTTCTGTGTATTATTCTGGTTATCAACTTGGATGCACGTGCTGTTAATCTCAATGTGCGGCAGTTCTCGCACTTGTCGGCTCATGTTACTTTCTGAGCTTTGTGGATGATGTTTCTCCAGAAGTCAGACAAGACATCGCCAGACCCATACATTCCAAACACCGACGTGAATTGTCATTTTATTGCAATTTTTTAGTTTAGAAATTCTGATAGAATGTTGTCTACCCCTTCCACCTTATTCTAATACTGGATCCCCTATCTCTTCTAAATCGACTCGTGTTTCTTCTTCTATGACATCAGACAAATCTTCCCCTTCAAAGGGGCCTTCAAGGTACTCCTCCCCCTATCTGCTCTCTCCTCTGCATTTAACACTGGAATTTCCATTGCACTCTTAATGTTGCCTCCCTTGCTCTTAATTTCATCGAAGGTTCTTTTAACTTTTCTGTTGAGTCAGTCCTTCCGACAATTTCATTTTTGATTTCTTCAAATTATTCCTGCAGCCTTATCGCTTTAGCTTCCCTACACCTATTTATTTCGTTCCTCAGCGACTCTTATTTCTGTATTCTTGTTTTCTCCAGAACATTTTTGTACTTTCTTTCATCGATCAACTGAAGTATATCGTGTGTTACCCATGGTTTCTTCACAGTTACCTTCTTTATACCTATGTTTTTCTCTCCACTTTATGTGATTGGCCTTTTTAGAGATGTCCATTCTTCTTTAACTGTATTGTCTACTGAGCTACACCTTATTTCAGTGTCTATAGCTTTAAGAGAACATAAAGCTTATCACCTCATTTCGTAGTACTATCATATCCCAACTCTTTGCGCACTCATTTTTCCTGACCAATCTCTTTAACCTGAGCCCACTCTTCATCAGTACTGAACTGGGATCTGACTCTATATCTGCTCCTGGGTATGCCTTAAAATCCTGTATCTGATTCCGGAATTTCTGTGTAACCTTGATTTGATCTAAGTGATATCCTTATGTATCTCCCGACCTTTTCCAAGCATACCTCCCCTTGTGATTCTTGATTAGAGTATTTGCTCTTATTAGCTGCTATTTATTGCAGAACTCAGTCTTTCTCCTCTTTCATTCTTAATACAAAGCCCACATTCTCCCGTAACTGTTTCTTCTACCCCTTCCCTTAAAACCGCATTTCAATTCTCCGTTAGTGTTAGATTTTCATCTCCCGTCACGTACTGAATTACCCGTTGAATATTCTCAAATACTTTCTCTAATCTCTTCAACTTTTGCTTGCGACGTCGGCATGTATACCAGAACCATTGTTCACGGTATTCGTTTGCTGTCGATTCTGATGAGAGTAACTACATCTTTGACCTCTTCACTGTAACTCACACTCTGTCCTACCTTCCCATTCATAACAAATCCTACTCCCGTTATGCCATTTTCTGCTGCTGTTGATATTACCCAATACTCATCTTACCAGAAATCCTTGTCTTCTTTCCATTTCACTTACGGCATTATAGAATGAAACAAAAACAGAAGAAAACAGCTGTAAGTGGAAAATGCATCATCATCATTCATGGTTTTTTTCCGAAGAGTACATTGTAGCAAACTTGATCACAGGTATGATTTATGGGTGACTAAAATTAAAGCGGTTGTTTCATGTCATTCTAGTATTAATACTGCTATATCTCAAAGCTCGATGTCGGCTTATTTAATTCGAAAACCTCAAAATGAAACTCAAAAATGAAACCGAACAAGTTATTTCTGAAAAACTGACACACAAAGGTACTGGCAAGAAGTAATATAGAAATGAAGCTATTGTTAAAAACTTACAATAGTTTAGTGTGAAAATAAAATGTAAAATTTCCCGCTATCAATTAAATCTTTATTAAAATGGATGTGAAACAGCTGTTTAAGAAGCATGTACGTGTTACAGAGGTTAGGCCATCGTTACCAAGAAAATTAAGCACATAGGGCTAGTTGTTGAAGCAAAATATAAAATTTTACAGGGTCTAGGCAACTGACACCACTCCTTTGTTTACAATTGCTTTTTTCACTAATTGATATATGAGGTATTATTTTAAAAGCTCTTTAATAGCACCATAACTGTCTACTGGTGACATTTTGTTGCAAATTGCTAGAACTTGTTTTCGAAAATGAACGTATCATGTTTTGCTTTTATTGGCCGCACGATGAATGACAATTCATAGTCAAGATTTCACTGCGAGAATGTGAGTAAACTGCGACGACACTGACACACTGACAGTGTAACAGAACAAGAACGTAGTTCCGCTTTGTGGTATACCTCTGTACAATTCTGCTCCTTCGACATTTCAAGAATATTTTGATTTGTTGTCATCCACAAGTCAGGATATCATGTCTTGATTACTTCTTTCGTCATTGCAAATATCTGTCGGCTGGCAAAGAAAGCATTGGTAAAGCGTTTGCAAACGTGAGTGGTGCATATGACCAGAATGTTGAAAATGTAACAAGTAAGAATCAGTTCCAGTAAGCAAAGAAGTTTTAGGAGTTCTAGCCTCATCAGCTATCGACGCATATAGAGTAAAAGAGTATTTAAATTCCAGAATGAGATTTTCACTCTGCAGCGGAGTGTGCGCTGATATGAAACTTCCTGGCAGATTAAAACTGTGTGCCCGACCGAGACTCGAAATCGGGACCTTTGCCTGTCTCGGGCAAGTGCTCTACCATTTTTTCCCTTGCATCTTTTTTTGAACCGCTTCTTTTTTTTATTTTTATTTTTTTTATTTTTTTATTTTTTTATTTTTTTATTTTTTTAAAAGTTCCATTTTTTGTTTTTTGTTTTTTATTTTATTTATTTATTTACTTTTTTTGCGGGCAGGTGCTCTACCAACTTCCCTTTTTTACTTTTTTTTAAGTTGCAGGTAAGGAGAAAACAAAAGCCTCTTGTGTATGAAAATAAAAGACGACGTTCTTCATAAAATAACACAATATCCTTAGAAAACGTAAAACATAAAGGTAGCTATATTTCCGCAACGGCCTTTTTTTATTTATTTTTTAATTGTTAACATAAATGTGTATAGATTCTCACCATCAGCAGCAACCCATTTTTTTATGTTTTTGGGGGTGGGGGTGGGGGAGCACAGGATAAAGAAAACAAATAGGCTGCAGATAGAGAGCTATGCCTGAAAAGCTTAAACATGTGTAAGGAAAAAAAACTTAGAAGAGGAGGAGAAAATAGAAGTGAAATAAAATAGGAATACTTTTCTCGCCATGCTCCACTTTGTCGCGCCATCAGAACAAAATGCATTCTATCATTGACCATTAAAGGGGAACGTGGGATCGTCCATTCTTGGCTGGCTCGGTTCTTTGAGATTCCAGCTTTGAGGCGGGTTGGTGAAAATACTCTGTAAATAGTTCGCGAAAGTGGCCCGATAGTGTCGATGTCTGCGAAGGGTGTGGTGATGTACTTTGAGGCGTGTCCAAAAGTCCGCCGAATCGACGATGTCGTCCCGGAAGAGGTAGTTGACAGCCATGCCACTGATCCATGTGATGGCGTGCCACTTAGCCGATGGAAAGTAGGTCGTGTCGGGATATATCATCATGGTAGGAGAAACATGATGTGGTGGTACTCGGAGGTAGAAAGCCACAATCTTCTGTACGAGGGTCCAGACGGCTGCTGCTGGCCCACACTCAAAACGATGTAAATCTGTATCTTCGACATTGCACTTGAGGCACAGGGGTGAGTCCACCAGTGCGATGCGATGCAGTTTCTGTCTTGTAGTATACTTGGCGTTGACGAGAAGGTACCACATAGAAGTGGTGTCAGTGGTGTGATATGGTTGGTGGATCGTTTTCCAATCTGTAGGCCATGAAACCTGGGGATGACGTGTTTCGACGGGGTTGCGGGATGGAGACTTTCGGAGAAGGCAATAGATGTCGCGGGTGGTCGTCTTCCTGGTCCTGGGGAGCTCGGTGCCTATGTAGCTGTACTCCAAAAAGAAACGGCCGATATGTGACATCGGAGGTGGGATGTGTGCCAGAGACGTCGGTGGGCGTATCTAAACAGGTGCGAGCTCGGTGGTCAACATTCCAGTAAAACTAACGTTTTGGCTTTTGCATAACAGAAGCATAGTATTGGTGTAAAGTGCCGTAGTCCTGGCGCTCACATTAACCAGATCGAGGCCACCATCCCGCTCTGGTAAGGTGAGAGCTTCATACTGGACTTTGAAGATGTGTCCAGAACAAATAAAATAGCCGAAAGCCGCCTGTAATCTGGCCGCCATTGTCGCAGTGATGGCAGAATCTGCGCTATATGGGGTATCCGGGCTGCCAGATGGGTATTGACGAAGGTGACTCTCTGGCACATATTCAGCGGGCGTAGTATGTGATTTTGTATGTTGGCCCGGATGCGTTGTAGTAGCGCCCGAAAATTGATCGCCGAGGTGCGGCGAATGTCTCGCGTGTACACCAATCCGAGACAACGAAGGGTGTCCGCCAGTTGAAATGGGACTACGCTGTCTGCGGGAAGGCCGCGGCCGATCTTCATGGCGCATGATTTTGCCACGTTCATAGCGCTCCCTGCCCCTGCACTGTAACGGGTAGTCCACTGCAACGCAGCTTGTACGTCGGCCGCTGAACGAACGACGAGGGCCAAGTCGTCCGCGTAGGCTCGGCAGCGGAACATATGATTCCGGAGTGGAATACCTGTCAAACGTCGCCGTAATCCGCAAATGAGTGGTTCCATCGCAATGGCATAAAGCTCCGTCGACAAAGGGCAACCCTGCCGTACTGAGCGTTCAATCCGTATAGGTTCTGTAAGTCTGCCGTTGACGAGAAGTCTGGGCGTTGCTCCACGAAGGAGCCGCATAATCACTTGCGTGAACGTCGGGGGAATTGCCATTCGGTCCATCACTGCGTTGAGGAATGCGTGATTGACGCGGTCAAACTCTTGTTTGAAGTCGATGGAGATTAAAGCGCCTGGCAGTCGCGAGTGTGTTGCCACAGCGATCACATCTCGATATTCACTGAGGGCTGTCTGTATATTACGATCGGCGCCTAAGGATGTTTGTTCTCGGGAAACAATGTCTCATAAGACATGTTTGAGTCGCACTGCTAGAAGGCGTGTGAAAATCTTGGAGTCGGAATTGAGTAACGTGATCGGCCGATAACTGTCGAGTCGTGTTCCTCCTGCGGGTTTCGGGACTGGTACAAGTAAGCCTTCCATGAACATTGATGGCGGGTTCGCCGCGCCGGACAAAAGTTTCCAGTACATGTCCCTCCATCGTGGCAACATCAAATCTTGGAAGGTTCTGTAAAATTCGAGAGGTAAGCAATTCCGGGCCGGGAGATCGATTCAGAGACGCTTTGGCTACAGCGCCTTGGACGTCGTCGGTGGTCACTTCAGAAGTCAGGGGGGTTGCAGCTGCTGCGTTTAGAGTACGAAGTGTCTCCTGGGCAACCTCAGCAATGGCTTCTGCACCGGCAGGTACTTCTTGATAGAAAAGTCTATAGTGCGTTGTGAATGCATCCGCAGTGGTAGCTTGCGAAGTCAGCCGTCGTCCATAAGGTAGGTCTAAAGTTGTCATTAAAGCCTGTAGGCGTCGACGACCATTTTGAACAATATGATGCATAGAAGGTTCTTCACCGTTAATCCTATCTTGGCTGCGTGCTCGTACAATGGCTCCCTCTAGACGGCATCTGGTCAAGGATAAAATCTTTGCCTTGATGCGTTGAGCTTCTTTTAGACGATCCGGGGATGGAGGATGATCCATGAGTTCACGCAGAGCGCTATAGTAGAAATCAGGTTTGTGGTGATTCCACCTGGCTTGGCTCTGCCATAGTGTATCAATGTGCGTCGGATGGCCGGTTTGGCGCACAGCACCCACCACTGCAGTGTGGTCTCGTAACGCATAATGCTTTGAACACAGGTGTGCCACGTGTCGGTGACCTGTTGTCGACATTCAGGGTCCCGCAGTAGCGTGACATTGAGTTTCCAAGGTGCTGCACTGCGCCATATAGATTGTCGACGTAGGTTCATGGTACAGATGTAGATGTCATGATCCGAAAAGGCAGACGGCCAACGTTCCGCGTCGAGGAGAACTGATTTCAGAACATCAGAGATGTATGTTCTATCAAGTCAGCTGGCGGAGTGGCTCGTGATGTGTGTATACCCCGGGCGGTCGCCGTGTACCACTCGCCAAGTGTCGAGGAGACGAAGGCGGCGGACGAGGAAGCGAAGTTCCGGACATGTGGTGAAATGGGGGTATTGGTCTATGCGCTCGAGAACACAGTTGAAATCTCCACCTACGATGAGATGATCGTATCGGCCGAGGAATAAAGGCGTGATATCTTCTGCGTAGAACTGGGAGCGATCCCTCCGTTTATCAGTGCCCGATGGGTCGTAGAGATTTATGATTTTGATTCCTTCAACTGTTATGGCCACCCCTCGCGCCGTTGGGAGGTAGTGACATTGGAAACTGCAATCCCTTCTCGTAGGAGGATGGCTGCGCCTGTGTGTTCCATAGCTGCAGGGGCGGTGTACGTCTCATATCCATAACACCCAGTCCAAGTTGCTGTCCTCAGTTCTTGTAACAGGGCGATGTTGATGTCCGCTGCTCTTAGCGTGTCACGGAGCAGTTGAAGTTTAACGTGGGAGCCGATTAGTATTGATAGTAGCTATTCGGTACGCCTGATGGGAGATCTGTGCTGCCGTGGTGAAGATTGTCGTGGTGGATGCTGGAAGTCCATAGAAGTCGCAGGAGTCGCTGTAGAATACTTCCCCCATTTTAGTGTTGGTCTAACGGAGGAACAGATCTCATTTCCGCATGGAGGTGGGAAATCCGTGTCATCCGCCCATGAAAAACGTCCGACAGTTTTGACATCGGCGAGAGGTGGCAGCGCTGGCCGAATCGGCTCAATTGCGTCGGTGACAACAGGCGTGCTGTGTTCCATGGCTTCTGGGCGCGGGGCTTGCGCACGATCTCTGTTGGACGGTTCACCGTCTGGTGGATGACGCGTCTCCGTGGCAGAGGAGAAAGTGTTATCGTGTTCTCCGTCAGAGTGATGTGCCATCTCTTCGTCCTGCGGAGGTGGCTCAATGGTCGATTCTGACGTCTTGCGGAGTTTTTTTTTCGTTGTTTGGGCGACTTCTGCTTTCGGCAATGAGTTCCGGTGTCTGAGGAAGGAAGAGATTCACGTCATTCCGGTACAAAAGCCGCGGGTGCTATGATGCGGTCGTCATTCTCCAGAACACTCTCATTGGTATCCTTGTGATCTTCTAGCGTGGGTGTGTCCGGCTGTTGGACATGTTCACGGGTGACATCGCCGGTGTCAAGGCGCTGGGACGCCTCCAGGTGTATCGGACCAGAGAGACGCTCATGAACGGCGTCTTGTGACGGCTGGACGTGCAGTGTCGCCGCATAGATGACTGGAAGGGTGGTCGTGGATCTGTCGGTGTTCGTATCGTCGTGCCTTAGTTGTGTGATGGGGCGTTGCAGGCATTCATTACGGACGTGGCCTTCTTTGCCACAACCGGAACATGTTCGAGGTTGTCCGTCGTAAATGACCACCGCACGGCAGCCGCCGATAGAAATGTACGATGGAACGTGCCGTTTGAGATCGATTCGGACTTGTCTCACACCATTAAGCACCGGATAAGTCGTAAACTGTGCCCATGTCTCGGCTACGTGGCTCTGTACTTTTCCGAACGGGCTTAGCGCTGCGATGACTTCATCTTCATTCACCTCGAAAGGCAGTTCGAAGACACGGATCGTCCGAAGTCCAAGTCCTGCATGGTCGACATCCACAGGCCCGACGTTTCCGTCGGAGTGCCGAAATTTTAGTCCATGTCGCGTCCTTTGAATAATCTCGTTGCAGGCAGCGTCGGAAGTTATCTTAACATAAACGGCACTGCTAACGATCGATAGGTGTATGCCGATGAGTTCGTCACGCGGGATCTTCACGTCTTCGCGTAGGAAGCGTTCGACGGCCAGTGCCTTGGGCCGTGCGTATTCGTTTGAAAAGGTGAACTTAAGAGTGTTCTTCCTGTAAGAGTTGGCCATTAGAGCTTGTTCGACTGAGAAGCGCTGTGACGAGGACGTAAACAAAACACTCCGCGCGCGCAGCGGCGTGGACGGCCGAGCGCGGTGCGCACAGCTGCCCTGCCGAACGCAGACTGCCATCTGAGCTACCGAATCATGACTCACGCCCGGTCCTCACAGCTTTACTTCTGCCAGTATCTCGTCCTCTACCTTCCAAATTATACAGAAGCTGTCCTGCGCATAAAGAGAGAAAAGAGAGAAAATTTAGAAGTGAAATCCCAAAGGGAGACCAGAAAAAGCCAAAAAGAAAAGGTCAAGAAGGGGTACAAAAACCGTACGTAATACAAAAACCAGCTGGCTAGCCAGATCGACATAAGTATGAACACAGAATGGATGGAAGTGGCAGAGGGGAAGAAGGGGACCACAGGGGGAGCAGCACAGGGAAAGAAATGCAGCTTGGGAAGGAAGACTGGGCCCCAATATCTCGGTCCCTTGTGTGCCACACACGAACTCAAGAAAGAGCCGTGGGGACGATGGGGGGGGGGGGGGGGGGAGAGACTAGTCTTGACAGGAATCCCTCGCCCATTTGGCGGAACCCTGCCTTCTCTCAAACAGTTGAACGACGCCATCTTGCAGTAAGTTCTTATCGCAATTAATGAACTCTTCATAATTTTCTGGAATATAAAAAAATAAACACATCAGTTAAGTGAAATCTTATATGTAAAAAGAAGGTAAGTTGATTAAGTTTTTGCTCTATATTAGCAAAAGAAAGTAGTAGTAGTACTGGTTGTAGTAAAAAATCAATAAATTCATGACCAAGCTATCTGGCTACACTCCTATGATGGAAGCACCTTGGCTAGAACAATTCGCTGATAGAATTTCTCTTGCTTCAGTGCGTCCTCGACTGCTTACATATCCACTTGTCCACCACTACGATGATGAATGCCTTGTTTCTCGTTTTACTTTCGTGGAACTGAAGACGGCAATTCACTCAGCTACAGGCAGCTCTCCAGGCATTTGATAATGTTCACTATGCTATGGTATTGTGTTCAACATGCAATATTCCTCCTCTTGCATATACACAATCAACTTGGGGGGCCTAAAGATCCTGGCAAAGGCTGAAGAACACACATAACAGTCCCAGTCCTGAAAAGAGGCAATGATATTTCTGAGCCAACTTCGTACCGACACATTGCTCTTTCCTCTTGTATTGGGAAGACTTTGGAACGATTAGTTAAACAACAATTGGAGTGACGGATGGAATAGCACAATCTCTGGGCTACTTCCTAATTTGGATTGAAAAGGGAAAAGGCACAATTGACCACAGCTGTATTTGTGGATATCGAGGGAGCACATGAAAATGTAAACGCAGATATTTTGCTCCACAAATGGAGCGCTAGGTATGTCAGAAGAAATGGTTTTTGACATGAATAATTTCATCACGTTGCTTGATTAACTGATGGCCCATCGCACTGTCTCAACTGGAATTTAACCAGGAGCAATTATCAGTACTCTACGCTGTGTACGTCATGGCTATGGAAAAGCTCTTCCCACGTCGACTAAAATACTTCAGTATGCACACAATATGTGATTATTTCTCGCTCCACTTCTTTTACAGAACTTAAAGCTGTATTTTTCCGTGCCACGATCCGTGTGAACAGCTGGCTGAGAGTGCACGTTACAAAAGCACCCACTGGTGAGTCACCTTTCGTTGTATTTTCCAAGCGTTGCTTTCCACAGATTCCCGACAGAATTATCCTAGACTCTGAATGTTACTCAGTGTCATCGCAGGCTCTACTATTGGGCGTCGTCTAATTGATTCCCGGTTGTCATGTGTCCCTCACATGTACTAAGAGACTGCAAAAACTAACTTACTTACTCACTCACTGGTCATGCCGGACTCGAGAGTCCATTATTGCAGCAACGTATTTTCGCCATCTGTCCCTGTCTCGGGCTATTTCCTTCCATTCACCTTCAATACATAGGTTTCTCAAATCAGCCTTCACATTGTCCACCCATCTACGTCTCGGTCTCCCCACAGGACGTTTTCCCTCTAGGTGCCCTACCAGTACTCTGCGCGCTGCCCTGCCCTCATCCATTCGAGCTACGTGCCCCGCCCATCGCAGCCTACGTCAGGGATTGAAGAGAGTCCACGGACCTCTTCGTTACGCAGTTTTCGCCACTCTCCGCTAACGTCATCCTTTTTTGCTCCAAAAATTTTCCTCAAAATTTTTTTTTAAATACTCGAAACGGCTTTTCATTTTGCACAGTCAGAGACGAAGTCTCACATCCATACAGCATAACTGGTAGAATAACAGTTCTGTATACTCTAATCTTTAAATTCCTTGCCAATGTTGGTGATGAAAATAATCTATTCAGTGAGAAGTAGCACGCACTTCCCACCCGTAATCTCTTCTTCAGTTCTGCTACAATCTCATTTCTCGAAGTGATGTCCACGCCTAGATACTTAAATGTGTTCACTTTTTCAAACTGCCTGTCTCCAACTCTTAACATTTCCTGATCTACTGCTGTTGGCATTCTAGTAGTAACCAGGTATTTAGTTTTGTCTTCACTTATCCTTAGACCTACATCTTCACTAGCCTTGATTAACGCTGTTACAGATTCTTTCCTATCACTAATGATGTTTAGATCATCTGCATACCCTAATATCTTAATATTTCCATTTAACTCCACACCCTCTGAATTATCTGCTGCCATTCGTACAATACATTCTAGAACTAAATTAAAAAGTAGCGGAGACAGGGCATCTCCCTGCTTAAGCCCGTTCTTTATTACAAATTCTTCTGACTCCAATTTCCGTATTCTACCTTTCGTGTTTTTCAAACTCACTTCTACACTCCCGGAAATTGAAATCAGAACACCGTGAATTCATTGTCCCAGGAAGGGGAAACTTTATTGACACATTCCTGGGGTCAGATTCATCACATGATCACACTGACAGAACCACAGGCACATAGACACAGGCAACAGAGCATGCACAATGTCGGCACTAGTACAGTGTATATCCACCTTTCGCAGCAATGCAGGCTGCTATTCTCCCATGGAGACGATCGTAGAGATGCTGGATGTAGTCCTGTGGAACGGCTTGCCATGCCATTTCCACCTGGCGCCTCAGTTGGACCAGCGTTCGTGCTGGACGTGCAGACCGCGTGAGACGACGCTTCATCCAGTCCCAAACATGCTCAATGGGGGACAGATCCGGAGATCTTGCTGGCCAGGGTAGTTGACTTACACCTTCTAGAGCACGTTGGGTGGCACGGGATACATGCGGACGTGCATTGTCCTGTTGGAACAGCAAGTTCCCTTGCCGGTCTAGGAATGGTAGAACGATGGGTTCGATAACGGTTTGGATGTACCGTGCACTATTCAGTGTCTCCTCGACGATCACCAGTGGTGTACGGCCAGTGTAGGAGATCGCTCCCCACACCATGATGCCGGGTGTTGGCCCTGTGTGCCTCGGACGTATGCAGTCCTGATTGTGGCGCTCACCTGCACGGCGCCAAACACGCATACGACCATCATTGGCACCAAGGCAGAAGCGACTCTCATCGCTGAAGACGACACGTCTCCATTCGTCCCTCCATTCACGCCTGTCGCGACACCACTGGAGGCGGGCTGCACGATGTTGGGGCGTGAGCGGAAGACGGCCTAACGGTGTGCGGGACCGTAGCCCAGCTTCATGGAGACGGTTGCGAATGGTCCTCGCCGATACCCCAGGAGCAACAGTGTCCCTAATTTGCTGGGAAGTGGCGGTGCGGTCCCCTACGGCACTGCGTAGGATCCTACGGTCTTGGCGTGCATCCGTGCGTCGCTGCGGTCCGGTCCCAGGTCGACGGGCACGTGCACCTTCCGCCGACCACTGGCGACAACATCGATGTACTGTGGAGACCTCACGCCCCACGTGTTGAGCAATTCGGCGGTACGTCCACCCGGCCTCCCGCATGCCCACTATACGCCCTCGCTCAAAGTCCGTCAACTGCACATACGGTTCACGTCCACGCTGTCGCGGCATGCTACCAGTGTTAAAGACTGCGATGGAGCTCCGTATGCCACGGCAAACTGGCTGACACTGACGGCGGCGGTGCACAAATGCTGCGCAGCTAGCGCCATTCGACGGCCAACACCGCGGTTCCTGGTGTGTCCGCTGTGCCGTGCGTGTGATCATTGCATGTACAGCCCTCTCGCAGTGTCCGGAGCAAGTATGGTGGGTCTGACACACCGGTGTCAATGTGTTCTTTTTTCCATTTCCAGGAGTGTATAAGTCTAACATACTTCTTTGGTAATCCAAGTTCCAAAAGAATTCTGTACAATTTTGATTGCAATTGAGACTACAAAAAAAGCATTAAATATTATCCAATCAGTCTCCCGAGTTTGGAGGGGGATCTCATCCAACCCATTTATTGACGCCCTACAAAACCTTACTTCGAACAAGACTTAAGTACAGTAGTGTGGCGTCCCATATTGGGCGAAAGGACATTCTCAGAAAATTGGACAAATTTCAGTTTGGATGTATTCGTCACTGGTTAGGCACTATGGGCTCTGCCTTATACAACACCCTGTTAGTTTAAGCCTGTGAAATGCTTTTACAAAACAGAAGGAAATTGCTGGTGGACCAATTTCTACCGAATAGGATGTCCTTTTTAAATCATCCTTTGCGTTCCAAACTGGAGGCCCTTGACTATTTGCCGGAATAGCGACTCTCCGCCAGCCTCCCCCCGCTCTAGTGATTAGCTATAGAACATGGAGTCACCCGCCAACAAAAAACCTCAGCACAAGATCACTTCCTATATGCACGCACCATCATTCAGTCGTGTCTCATGAAGTGCTTATACATTTAGAAAGCCTGTCACTAACGGAAAATTCACTCATCTATGGTGACAGAATGGCCAGAAAAGGCCGGACTGATTGCACACCTTTATTGTGATGGCCCCAAATTAAGTTAGGGAGAAAATGCGGGATGTGCCTTTTTCCACAAATACGGTCTCGAAAATGTTCCATCTGCCACAGGAAACTTCGACTTCTTTTCTGCGGAAGCTGTAGCCATACTAGGAGCTTTGAAATATGTCAACTCCCTTCACTTTTTCAAGGTCTTTATTTCATTGTGTTAGACAACATCAATGCTACAATATTTTACGGACGCCAGTTAATAGACGTTGGCTGCTGATAGGATCGTATATATGATCGAAGTTCAGCCCTTCAGCATCAGCTGAGGTCTGAATATGATCTGTTGAATCACCGAAAATGGTTGCCATATAATAAAATAACATCAAAACAAGGGCTGCAGGTGTTTCATTTTATTACGCACTGCAGTTACTCCGACACTGGTCCGAGACTGTAATAACACCATACAAAGTGACATTAATCACGTTGTCTCCACATGTGCAAACTATGAGAGACATAGCCAATCTTTTTTACAACAATTATACCGTCTGAAAGCGGAGGTACCTATGAGTACAAAAATTCTATTTTCTTTGAGTAATGCTCACATAAAAAAGAGGTTTTCAGATTGTTATACGCTGCCAAGATATCTGTGTAACAGTAACATAGCACTGGGAACTATGTTAACTGTTAATATTTATTTTATATGTATATTTATTTTAATGTAGGCTCTGAACAGTTGTATATCTAATGCTCATATTACTTCGTTTTAAGTATTAACTTGTGTTGTTAATTGTTAATGTTGTATTTGTATCACTTGCGTCACCTATGTATAGGTTGAACTATGTGTCTCAGTTACGTTCAGCTGGCTAAATGACCGTTAGTTGCCGGAAGGTAAATAAATAAACAATTTTTTCACTTCCACGGCTTCACGGAACGGGATCTCTGAAAAACAAATGAACAACAAAGGGCGTAGTGGCCACCAAGAGTAGAACTCTGCTACAAACAGCTGTGAGAGGCCAACAATATCTAGAGTCCACACATACCAGCAAAACTAGTAGCACCTAAACACGATTGGGTCGGCGTTAAAACATTGTGCATAAAATGAAAAAAAAGGAAAAAATACTCGGCTGTAGACCCCGAAGCACCCCACTAAAGCTTAAACTGTTGAACAGTTTTCCGTTAAGGCCGACGGTCCTTCATGCTGATCTTTGACAGTACCATTTGCGACAGAGTCGCAGAGACTGCAGTTTTGCTGCTACTGCAACAGGCTACTATAAGGTCTTTTCTCTCTGTAGAGGGAGTTACCTTTAAGATATTTAAGAAGAGCCGTCACTTCTTACCTAAGTGGAAATTCCGTAGAGGTCTTCTGGATTTCGCCATATCGCGCAGCCAGGCAGTTGTCTTGGGAGACAGCACCATCGTCGGTGTCCGCGACACCATTCAGGCGGAGCTATTAACGAGGCACGGCAGCCACATGGATAGGCTGCGGTGGAGCTTTCCGAAGCAATCAAGACAAAGGCGCGCGCAAGTGACATTACGCACCGGGGAACTACTTAACACTACGTTATTAGCAGCACCTGCGCATGGTATTCGTCGCGAGCCGAGATGCGGTTATAGTTTCTGCTTACAGAAAACCAAATCGTAGATGAAAGTCGCCTCAGTCGGAATATAACCATACTGTTCACAGTATCAAACTTCATTAACAGCACTCCTATACAAAATACATACTGAAGTGTACAGCTGTTGACAAAAGTGGTAGTTATGATGCGATCTTTGACTCCACAACAGATTTTCATTGTCTACAGTAATAAAAAAAAATAGTCGTCTTCAATCGTACATCTTCCATGAACCAGCCATTTTGTCCTCACTTTTTTGCTTTGTTTTGCATGTTAAAATTCTCTGATGGAGACATAGAAAATCAACATCACATGGGTTTCCTCTTCATTCGAGATTTGTTTTTACACAATGTCAATATATCTTCGTGTTTGTAACACTTTGATTTCAATTGATCAAAAATCCTTTCTTCCCCGATTCCCCGATTCGTAGAGTTTCTCCAACTGTATAATGGAAGTAAAGTAAAACCTGGATATGAAATGTCTCCTCTCAAGTGGTCTCAAACAATTCCTTTCTCAAAGCTGGAGGGAAATCTCAACATACTTCTTCCGTTTCCTTACTACCGAACTTGATCGAAAGTATCTGGATACCGGTATGCAGTCAGGAACTGAACATCGGTTGTCACGAGAGGCTGACCCGCCATTACTGCAGGAGGCGGTGTGTGTGGTTTTGGCAGCAGTGGGCAGGCACAGCACAGTGGTTCAGTCAGGAGAGCTCAGCACACTTGGTGTCGCCAGCAAGAAGCTACGGGAAAACGAGAGTGTAGAATGGGTCTCTCATGGCTCACGAAGGCCAAAGAAGGTGCGAATGCACCGCGCGAATCGAACAACATCCCAACGTAGGACTTTTCTGACAGTTTCACTAACGTTCTGTGCTTTCTAGTGAAGTGGGGGAAGGCTAAGTGAAAAAGCTGAATCTTTAAAACGACCATCTTAACTCTTCTCCGTTCTTATTAATCCTGTCCTGAAATTTTTAGTCACGAGATGGCTCTTGCGGACGCCTATTTCACTGACAACGCACGAATAATATTAATTTTCTTTAAGATAACATAAACTTTAACAGCATATAAAATGAACAATTTTCACATTGCTATCCTAAAACGAGATGACTGCTAAAAACTGGTTTTTCTGTTCACGTTTCCTTCCTAAACAAACAAAAGGAAGCAGCGTGAATGCATTATCTGCTTCGAAGGTACGTCTCAGTAAGACTTACTTTAATAGGTATTCTACATAGTGTCCACGCCAAAAGAAACGTAATAGTTAATTGGTACGTGCAGTCCTCTACGTGCCTGTTAAGTGGCGACGCGCTGTCAGAGAACCCACCTGCTGATGTGGATGATGAAGCCGTCGTCGACGCCCCTCCTCAGCATGTCCTGCACGGCCTCCCTGGTGCAGATGCTGAGCCCCAGCACGTTGACGTCCAGGATGCGCTTCCAGGCGTCCGTGGGGGCGGCTGTCCACAACACACGTACAACAGTCAGCAGACGCCGGCACCACGCCAAAGTACACGACTCATCCAAAGTGACTGACACGTCACCCCAAGTAATGGTAACGCTTTACCTTGTAAGTAAACTGGAGAAGCCCCTCCTGTGATTTCACTTAGCACTAGACCAATGCTTATTAACGGAAATAACATCACATAGGATATTAAACGAAATTTGTAATTGGACTGAGGCTTTTTTGATAGTGAGAGTACAGCATGCTATCCTGGATTTAAAGCCGTCAGCAGATGCAGGAGGAAATGCAGGTGTGTCCCACGTATGTATGTTGGGACCCTTACTGCTCATGTTTACTAATGACCTCAAACATAACAACAACAACAATAATAAGAAGAATAAAAGCAGACTTTTTGGAGATGAAGCACTTTTCTGTAATGAAGTTGCTTAAATATGTAGGTAGACCTCGATAACATTTTAAACTGGCGCAGACAAATTCAAAATCGTCCCGTTCAAGAAACACAAGAAAGGAATATCGTTTCAGCACAATGTCACTGAGTCACAAATGGAGTCAACTCACGCATATCGAGTACCGTACCTAGATGTATCATTTTTTGGGGACATACGTAAGTTCGTAAATCATCTGTCATCGATTCATATAACTGGTAATAAATATCCATATACAATGACTGAATACTTGTAAGCAAAGAGGATACACACTGACAGGATCAAATATGAGTCACTCATTTATGAAGGAGCACACTATGCAAAACTGCATGTGTTTCAGCAATTGAAATGGATCTGAGTTAATCATCAAACAAGAACAACCTTGACGCTCAGTGCAGTACACAATGACTTTACTAACGCCATAAATTATTTTGACCCTATCAATGAAACTTAAGGTCGGTACTTTCCACAATATTTATCATTTGAAATGTTTAAATGTATCTAATGATAGCCTCTAATTTAAAAAGAGCTCTACGATTTATTACGAAAGATATTTGTAACTACGAAGCGTTCAAACCAATCATGACATGAATGTTACAATGACATACTTTCCAATCAGATTTGCAAAAGTAAGACTGTCAATTGCTCAATTACTCACTGGGGTGTGGTTACTAAATAATCTCGTATCTGACTCTGCGAAATATACCATAAAAGCGCTATACGACGAGAGTAACTGTATCTGAAAACAACCTCGTAATCACAAAGACCCGAAGATGCACTGATGAAAATGAGACAGTGAAACGTATCATGAATCTGAAATACGAACTCCTGTAGCTATAATCAACGCTCACCACAATTTCAGTTCTAATACGAATAGAGAGTGGAGACACAGCGCCTCGCTGCCATGAAGCTGGCCAGTACAATTGGCCTGCTGAGGGCACGAACAAAGCACCGCGGAAGAGTGATCCAGTTTAGAATGCAGCCCGCAAATCATGGTTTGTTCACCTCGAAATCTCAAAATGATGTCTTTTTAAATTTGTGAAAAACTGGTGCTACAGCTCGTATTTTGTGCATACAGTACATGTAAAATTAAAATATTAGCATAATATGACAATAAAAATACACATTAATGGAACTTTAATAACATAATGCTCACTAACAAACAGAAAATGAACGAAAAACAAAGGTGAAAACGACGTGCAATAATAACTATCACTAGCAGTAATTGCAGACTCCGAATTTTATATTTTAATACTGCCACCAGCGAACTGCGTGAGTAATAATGATAGCAATGACTAACCAACTGACCGTATACCTCTCACAAAACAACTGCTGAACATGTAACGAAGTGTTCGGTGGAATAATAGGTGACGTCAGAACACGCAAGTGGAAATTGAATTAAATGATGAAATCAGGCACGCAACGAAAAGAAAACACGCACAGACAGACGCACACACGTACGCACACACACACAGAGAGAGAGAGAGAGAGAGAGAGAGAGAGAGAGAGAGAGAGAGAGAGAGAGAGAGAGCAAAACCAGTACGAACTTTAATTTAACCCTACTAGAAATGGATTCAAAATGCATTTCACGGGACCAGCGAAGAATCTGAGAGTGTATATGTGCTGGGTGCATACCAGGTGGTAATAAACATATGAATGATGTATATAGTATAAGGGGGCGATCAAAAGATTTATGTTTGAGGGCACAACTGCAGTGTATATATGCAACACATCACTACTCCGATGCGTTCATTTGAGCACTGACATGTAGGAAAGGGATTATTGTCGCATTTGTGTCTTTCCAACATGCGTGTGGTAAATTCAGAAACTTGAACTATGGCGATGTTATTACCAAATGCGTCGTCCAAAATAGAACCAACGTCCTATTATTGTGTTCTTAGCTGCCGAAGGACAAACACCGGTGGACGTCCATTAGAGAACGAAGAGTGTGCATGGGGCAGTATGTGTGTCAGAATCCACCACTGCGGAATGGTGCGACAGGTTCCGTGCGAAAAGGGGTGCCGCTGTTTCATGCTAATGCACGTCCTTTTGTCGCAAATGTCGTAACGCAGACATTACACCAACTGAATTGGGAGACTCTCGTGACCCGTTCTGTGGTCATCATCTCTCCCCATGCCATTACGACGCCTTCGGACCTTTAAGAAAGCCCTTGACGGGTTGACATTTCCTGTCAAGTAAAGATGTGCAGCAGGCAGTAACGGACTTCTTCGCGCAGTAGGACACGGGGGTTTCTTGAACTTGGTGCGTCGGTGGCACGATTGCCACAGGGCTCACGGCGATTTTGCCTGATTGACGTACTGATTCCGCACAGTACCGTCGTCAAACAGAAACGTTTTGATCGTCCCCTTAGACCTTTGCTTGATAAATGCCTCTTATAAGTAGGCAAGCATTCCTTCCCGATCTCAGGATGTTCAGACGACCCGTTGAAGAAGAGGTTGGTTTGTAAGTCTTAGAGATGAAATTTTTTTCTGGATGACTTTTGCTGTGACCAAATGAAATGATTGTATAGCGCCGGCCTCTGTAGTCGAGCGGTTCTAGGCGCTTCAGTCCGGAACCACGCGGCTGCTACGGTCGCAGGTTCGAATCCTGCCTCGGGCATGGATGTGTGTGATGTCCTTAGGTTAGGTTTAAGTAGTTTTAAGACTTGGGGACTGATGACGACAGATGTTAAGTCCCATCGTGCTTAGAGCCATTTAAACCATACGGGGTACTATTGCCACTTACGGAAAGTCTCTCTTTTCAATACCACTTCGACAACATGGACATCGATGATATTATGATGAAGACACTTTACGTTGTCGCAAAGCAGAGAAACTCCATACCGGCTGATCTGGTTCAAATGGCTCTGAGCACTATGGGCCTTAACTACTGAGGTCATCAGTCCCCTAGAACTTAGAACTACTTAAACCTAACTAACCTAAGGACATCACACACATCCATGCCCGAGGCAGGATTCGAACCTGCGACCGTAGCGGTCGCGCGGTGCCAGACTGTAGCGCCTAGAACCGCTCGGCCACTCCGGCCGGCAAAACGATGGCTGATCTAGAGGCAGTAATGCTAATCAGCAGACAACGAGCTGTGGAAACTGACCACATCAAGCACTATCGTGTTGGTCTAAAAGCTCACAGATCCCAAGAGTGACATACTGGATAGGCCAATATCAGTTCCTGAATGACGGCACTATAGATGTTGAAGTGGGTTCCCGACCTGGAATGCGCAGTTAGGTATTAATGCAAACTTTCATTAGCCAGCAAAGCTTTTCTAGCATGTTCTTTTATACACGAGGAGTTCGTTTACTTTCGAATTACAGAAACATTGGTTCGTGAAATAAAATTACGTTCTGCTCGAACGCCCAGGAAACTTTTATTGAAGCCGGCAGCTGTCGTGGAAACTTCACCGGCACATTTCACCACTCACGAAGGAAAGGTTCCAGATACTGGCTAGCTATCTACGTATTCAGAATGTCTGCTATTATAGAGGACAATTAAACAAGCAAATAATCCTCATAAACATTTGTCCTCAAGCCGTTTCCCCGATACGACGTATTAAGACAGAATACAGGAACACCTTGCAACAGAATCCCCGAGGATCCAGGCTGCAGACATGCTCTTAAGGACAAACACATGGCAAGATATTTTTCACATGGCCACCATTGGTATGAAGGGAGGTCTCAGCGCTTCACCTCATCGATGCCCGCACACATTCCAAATGCGCTGACAACCACCCACAATGTGTTCCCAGAGTTAACAGACACTATCAACACGGCTGGAATACACAAACGCTTTTACAGATCCCCACACAAAAAAGCTGGTTCCAGCCGGATGACATGGAGGGCACCTAGTATCCACAATGATAAATTCACATGAGGTCAATTTTTGAATCTAATTTACGCGTCTGTTGCGTTGTTTCAAACTAGACGCACCCTTATAGATTACCAGTGTTGCCAGTGTTGTGAGTGCAGCTGTGTATACTCGTTCGTTGTATCGGCAAAACTATTGGTTTCCATAGCGACAGTGTGTCTTTAATAGGGTTCTTCATTATTCATTGTCTGCTACTCGCCCGTTTTGTTTGTAAGACCTTCCATACTATGGAAATCAAAGTGAAGTCCGTGGCAGAGACTGCTTCCATTGTGTCAAATATTAGGGTTTCTGCCCACTCCATTCACATACGGGGCGGCAGGAGATTAATTTTTAATTCATGTGTGGACGCTAATCTGATCTCTGCGGTCCCTATGGGAACGAAAGGTATATGGCTAGATTCCACATTCGATAAAAGTTTTTTTTAAATTCTGTATGCCGGCTTTCGCGGGATGGTTGGCGTCTACCTTCAAGAATCAGCCAGTTCAGGTTTTTCAGCATCTCAGTGGTGCCCTCCAGTGGCTGAAACAAATCTCTGACCATTCGCACGTGTGGGATGCGTCGGTCAGACGTATTACGTGTCCGCATCCACCAACGGCCATCGCGCTGGTGGCGGAATTGAACGCCCTATCATAAGAAATCCTCACCAACCTTGTGGCCAACATGGGAGCAAGTTGCCGCGTATGCATTGCCGTCCGCAGTTATCACACACCCTATGAAGAAGCGTGCCTCGTCATTCGTAATTTCATGTGAACCATCATGAACCGCGGAGACTTCAGCGTAACGATTCATTTCGAACCGAGGTAGCATTTTTGCTCGTCTCACTGCACTTGTCATTCAGTTACCTACTGTACTATAGTGTTGCAGTTCTTTCTATGTATGGTGCAAGTTTCATCAAGATTTGTTACTTTGCAGTGACACATTATTAGGAAGTTACGTTCGTGCTTAAGTTTTGCACAGAATGGCACTTTCAGATCCAGTTGAAAGCCGAAAGTGGTCACGGGCTTGCGGAGAAATTTCCTGTCGGAGCACAAAAAAGGCGAGTATGTTGCTCTTTAAAAGAATGACAAGTGAAGAACGATTAAAATTTCGTTAAAAAATGGACATGCCCCTTACCTACACATCTGGAACGATGCAGATCCCCTAACCTATGTTGGTTGCCGCTCATCTATATTATTCGTTTCCGATGTCTGGTGTCTCGTTTGCTCCCACCACTACTATATCCACGCATGTCTCTCTTTCACTGCCACTTTCTCTCTCCCACCATCACTCTCTCCTCTCCTCTTTCGCACTGGTACTGCCTCCTTTCTTTTCCACCACCACTGTCTCTCTGCTACCCTCTTTGAGCACAAAAAAGAGCGATTATGTTCGCATGCCAAAACTTTTGGTGTGGGAGTTCGAATGAGGCAGCTGGTTCCCTTCTTTTCTGTCAGAGTCTTAAGGACGAATACTTTCGCCTTGTCTGTGCTCCGAAAGGAGTATCTTCCCGCTGGTTCCTTTCTTTTCCCTGCTACAATGTGTGTACTGCTTATACGAAAACGAATTCTGTAGCTCATTACAATTTGGAAAATATATTTTTTATACTTCGACGCATTTATATACTTGACACACAAACAATAACTAACAATAATCTAAGGTTCACACAAAATCGTTTACCTTACATTTTTGGATGCTTTGCTCAAAGATCGCAATTCATCGAAAACGCCCGGCTTACGATTCATATCTTAAAAGAGTAAATGTGTATGAGATATATTTTAACAAATTTGCGATCTTTCCAGTTTTACAGGATTTTTGGCAGTCATCTTAACCTTCCTTCAGGCATGTTATTCCCCTTTTATCCCCTGTTTGTCACTGAAGTGACCTCTATAGGCGTGTGACAGTCCATTATTCAGAGACAGCGTGTCTTCAAATTTTACTGGGAAGAAATGCTGACGTAGAATTTAGTGTGGCGACCTGAGAAACCCTTGCGATGACCCTAGAACCACTGTTACGTGTCCACTGCGTCAGTTGAAAGTACACTTGCGCCTGAAGCTGGGTATTACGTGTACATTTTATTACAAATGTGCAGTAACTTTGAACCTCTGGATCTCAGTAACAGAAATATACATGTGAAATCTTATGGGACCCAACTGCTAAGGTCATCAGTCCCTAAGCTAACACACTACTTAACCTAAATTACCCTAAGGACAAACACACACACGCCCATGCCCGAGGGAGGACTCGAACCTCCGCCAGGGCTAGCCGCACAGTCCATGACTGCAGCGCACGAGACCGTTCGGTTAACCCCGCGCGGCAGTAACAGATAAAGGTGTCAAAAAAAGTTTCCAGATTCCCTGAGAATATCATCTTAACAAACTTTGGTAAAAATTTCAAAGATTTGCCATGAACAAGAATTATGGAAGTGACCGTCCCCGCAATTGGTACTTTTCGTACCTAAAAATCAGGGTTGACCGGGGATTTCTCAGGAAGCACCCATCAACAAATTGTGTTTTTAGCCACCTAAGGACTACCACAGACACCTCTAATGAAAATCAACCGGCCGATTAGCTCAATGTTCCTGGGGTAGAAGAATTGTGCAATGTTTAAATTTTGACCGTGTACTGTAGACTACATAAAGTATGACCATTCTTCCGATAGGTAATACAGACAGTCGCTAAGTCAAGGACTATATACAACACTTTACTCCGCTACCTCTGTCATCAAAAGACCCCGAAAGATAGCTCCTTAAAAACGCGCACCGTTTTGGAACACATTCTTACTGTGCATTGTTTTACAGGGAGCGGATATCATCAGCGGAAGCGACCTTTCATTAGTTAAATACACAGTTGCGGGATGACGGTACCCTCCAAACACGGGGAAGCTAATAATACTGTATTCTAGGGCTTAAACGTGTAACATAAAGAGCACAATTTCCCGGGGCACACGTGAAGTTTCTCTCCATTCAAGAATAACATACTGTGTCCTCTCTATCTTCGCAAGCCGTAAAATGTTTTTAAGGACGCTGCGCTAATGCCTTCGTGCTATTGAACTCATATTTATGTTACTTCGTGGTGGAATGAGGAACTGAAGGCCCAGAGCGGCATAGCAATTGGCTGTAATTGACAGACTTTTTACTTACACGTCAGCTCGCTTTCTACGAGTATCCCGGCGTTGTTGATGAGGACGTCGACGCCTGAGAGGTTGTCCCTGATCCACTTGAAGGCCGCCAGGATGCTCTGCTCGTCGGCCACGTCTCCCTGCAGAGCGTGCAGCTTGCCTGGAGCATCCTTCAGCTCCAGGGCCTGTGGACGCAGACGTTGCGCGATGAGGAGCGAGCCACAAAGTACTCTCATTTTGGTTTTATGAAGTGAAAATTGTCGCAATAACATTGGTAGTGACGGAGTTCAGGCTTGTGTACCTGAAAAGTCGCTACGTATAGGCACGTACTATTCTCATAGTCCAAGCTGACACCCAGCGCAGTGGCTGATGGAGGAGAGCGTAAATGGGAAACACTTTTAAATCGCTTCCATCTGCCAACAAGTCGAGTATAAACTTCGAGTGTGCAAATAGGTCACACGACTGCGCAGGCTGGCGTAGCCATTAAGGTAGGTTGAAAACAGAAGAAAAGAATTACTTCTTATGCCTTTCACAGTAAGAGACTAATGACTGCTAGGTTCATAATAGACCGAGGGCACCTAACTGTGATGAAGTTTACTTTTCTGAAGAACGAGTACAGAACTCAGGAGATCATTTCGAAAAGCTGCAGCTTCTGTAAGATGTAGTAAATTATACAAACTTGATTTACATACGTGAAGATTGGAATGCCAGAGTAGTTAATAACCCTATTAAACATGTGGTGGGAAAATATTGGGAATATACTGTAAATGAAACAATTTTCCTGCACTCACAACAACCTCAAGGTAACCTACACGTTCTTCCAGAATAAGGATATTGATAAGTGCACGTTGACTAACACAGGAGTTAGGTCAATTATCTACTACATTCTAGTGAAAAAGATGTCTGGTTCCTTAGTTAAGGACATTTAAAATTTTCGCAGTGTGTGATATTTTTAGCGCCCATTTTTTGATTATGCCGATACAGCCCTAGCAACCAGGTGGACGAGACTCATGCACTCATTGCTTAAAGACAAAGTCAAATCAACCAAAGTTAAAGTAAGATTATTAAATAATCCTTCAGAACTCTACCAATAAAGACTATTATTTAGCGAATTCACTTACACAAAACAATATTAATTTAGGAAGGGATACAAATACTGTATAAGTTAAGCAACAGGTGAAACACTAGGAAAGCGATAAAAACGGTAATGCAAAAAAGGAATGAGGGAATTGAAGAAATAATTAAAGGAGAACAAAGAGCATACTAGAGTTTGCTGCAATCTCTCAATGACCAAGCAAGAGGAAACTGCGGACTGATGAGGAAATAAACAAAGTCACTAATAAAAATAGCTCGCTGAGATAAATTAGAAATTGCAAATTTGTGATAAGGACTACGTGATCAAACTACTGAGGTCATCGGTCCCTAGGCTTACCCACTACTTAATCTAACTTCAACTAACTTACCCTAAGGACAAAACACACACTCCGACGGGGAGAGCCGTGCGAACCGTGACAAGACGCCCCAGACCGCACGGCTACTCCGCGCGGCCGATAAATTAGAAGTAGAGATTAGTTATCAATTACAACCTATATGAAAGACAATACTTGGCTTTCAAAAATTAAGATACTTAAGTACAAGTGCACTAAGTCACGAACAATGGCCAAAACATTAGAAGAAGCTGTGGTATAATCTGAAGGCAAGTAGTCACTACGAAAGTATATTTCATTATGTTATGACATATTTCATAACTTTATAATAAATGGCACAATAATTAAAAAACCAAAACGCAAGAAATGTAAAGAACCTGGCGTGATTAATATTAAAGCTGATTAAGCATAGTGGATTGTTCCAGAAGCTTAGAATTTTACATGTGATCAGTGCCTGTTTGCTACACACTAAAATTCAAAAAGAGTGGCTTAGAGCAAAACTGCCACTGTTTAAAGTAGAGGATCGCAACAACACTCCAAATTTTAGACTTATTAATATGTCAACTAGTATTTACAAAATATATTCAGATGTATTAAATAGGAAAACACATACCTGTAATAAAGAGTTACTCCTGGAAAAAGAAAGGTCACGCAGTGACAATATATTTTAATTACAATGTCTGTGTTTTATCTGGTTGCATGTCTGATGGAATTGACTGCTGACGATCCACAGCTAGTATTAAATATTACAAAATGGTTTCGCAAACTGGGAAATGATTTTGACGTCAGCTCTACTATTTTATTGGTGAGGAACGATTATTTGTGCCCGACTGGGACTCGAACCCGGATTTTCGACTTATCGCGAGTAGTGGCCTTGACCACTTCGGCTACCCATGCATGCTTCCCGCACGGCTCCAAACCCCCATATGCCACACCGCCCATATTCCGAAATGCTCGCACATTATGTGATTCCCGCAACAGGGAGAAATAATGTTGTTATCGTCGTTTATAACCTGTCGAGGCGTGTAATACGCATTTTAGTTTAAAGGTCTGTTTTTTAATATGCAGTGCCCTCCAAACAGGTAACTATGCCTGTTGCCTTCCTGTTGCGGGAACCACATATTGTGCGAGCATTAGGGATGTGGACAGTACAACATATGGAGGTTTCGGTTGGTGCTGGGAGCACGTATGGACAGCTGAAGTGGTCAAAGTTTCCACTCGCAATAGGAGAGAAATCTGGCTACCAGTCCCTGTCGGGATCAATCAGTCATGCGTTACTAATATATAGTATAGGTGACGTGAAATTATTTCGTAATAAATTATAGATTTATTGTGTGACAAATAAAACACGAAAGAGAAGAATTTAGCAAACTACTGATTTTGAAAAAAAAAAGTGTGGACGTAGTCCCTGCATGAAATTATGGCAAAAATATGCCTACCCAAATCACTCAATAAAATGCATCAAGAATTACATCTGAACTTACTCTTGATGGCCCAAATCACATCGGATAAGAGATAATAATAAACCAAGACGTGAGACAATGGTGTACTTCACCGCCTGCTATTTTAATACTTATAGAGACAATCTCATCCGAAAATGGAAAGGAACAGCGTCCGAAAAGATCAATAGGGACGAGAATAAATACATTAACATACTATTATATGATGATGACATTGTATTACTAGCAAATTCTGAAAACCAACTACAAATATAAATCCATCGTTTACACTTAATGCAAAGGAGCTTAATTTTAAGACGGCGGTAAATGAAACTGATATAATGGCATTCAATAGGAAATACCCGTTACTAAACAAAATTGTAACTGAAGATCAAGTTGTGGAACAAGTTCACCACTTCAGTTACCGGGGTAGCTCTATTACCGTTAACAAAGATAAGAATGTAGATGTTAAATTACAGAGTTGTCAGAGCATACGTCATAAACTCAGCAGATCATTGAAAAATAGAGACAGAAACACTAAATTCTACGAGACGATAGCTGTAACTGTTCTAGTCCCGGGCTACGAAGAGAAAATATACTAGCCGTGTCTAGTGGCTGAAATAAAATTTTTACGAGCAGTCGAAGACTTAACGAGACTCCTAATGAAAACATTAGATGAAAACTTAACATTTTTGCAGTAAATAACGAAACAGAGGAACATAAACAAAACCTGAAAAACATTTTGAACGAATGGAAGGAACAAGGATTCCAAAGTTGCCTTACAATACAAACCCAAAAGAAAGAGGGACAAAGGACAGCCAGTTAAAAGAGGAAACTGAGGTCAGAACAGGTCGATGTAACTGTAAAGGCAAAAGAAGTCCTTCCTTCAATCCGACATAGTGGGAATCCAAAACGCTAGCAGTACTCACGGATGGATCGCACATTTCCCAGTACGCGGTCTCTTTTATAGTAAGTTTGAGTTTCCTAGAATTCTCCAAACAAATCAAAGTCAACCACTCGTCTCTGTTAAAACCTACCCTACGTTTTCTTTCAATCTCATGTGCTTTGCAACGTTATGATTGAATATTTAATCCACGGAACTGTGTCAAGAAGTGTAGCACTAGTATTTGAACACGTGTTTTTCCAACTCATCTGCAGTTACTCAGATTTTTCACATTTACTATCACCCAAAGACTAACCTGCGAAACATTCCCGTTCACTGCAGCGTCATCAGCAGTCACAGATCGTTGTTTGCTTTATGCTTCAGATCGTACATGTGAAGAGAGACCATGAGCGGTCCTATCACACTTATCTGGGCCGCTCCTAAGGACACCTTTGTCTCCGACGAACTCTTGCTGTCTAACACAAAGTACTGGATTCCATTACTCAAAATCTCTTTGGGCCACTCACGTAGAGGGTGACAATTATTGAACTATACGAAAAAAAAGTAGCGTAGTTACCAACTACGGCGTACAAACACTTATTCAACGTGTGAACGTCACCACATTTATTCGGATTTAGGTTATGACATGTTCGATATGCCTGCCACCATTGGCGATAATGTGGCGCAGACGAATAGCGAAATTCTGCATGACCCGCTGAAATGTCGGAACATCGATACTGTCGATGTCCTACTGAATGGCTGTTTTCAGCTCAGTAATCAGTTAAGAGGTTATTACTGTACACCTTGTCTTTAATATAGCTCCACAAAAAGCAGTCGCGTTGTTCCGATCTGGAGAATGTAGCGGACCATCGAGGCCCATGCCAGTGGCCTCTAGGTAACTAGTGCTCCTCCAGGACAACAAAACCTCTCCTGCAGCGGTGGGGACGAGCTCTGTCTAGCATTAATCACATCTTGTCGAAATAAGGGTCACTTTGGATAATGGGGATGAAATCATCTTCCAAAACCTTTATGTAGCGTTCGGTAGTCACTGTGCCATCAAGGAATGTTGCACCGATTATTCTGTGACTGGACACAGCACACCACACAGTCACCCGCTGAGATGAAGAGCCTTCTCTATCGTGAAACGCGGATTCACAGTCCCCCAAATGCACCGGTTTTTCTTATTGACGAACCCATCCAAATGAAAGTGAGCTTCGTCGCTAAGCCAAATCATATTCATATCATAATTCTCACCATGGCCCGCGGCCAACTTCGCAGCTTCGTATTTTTTTTAAAGCATGTCAACTGCAAATTAGCCATGAAGAAAATTATTGCGTATTTGTGGAGAGCTGTTTCGAGGGTAGAGGTTATGTCCGTTTCTGCACTTACATTTTTCGGCCTGTTCCGTGTCCCTTGTTGGTGTCTCAATCAACTGCTATTCCTGCTATTCAGTGCACTGTTTTCACTCAGTTTTTCATAAATTTTCGGTCACTACTTCATCTCACATGCACTTACACAAAATGTGGCGGAATGTGATCTGAGCAGACACTTCTGACAACACAGTGAAAGGTGTTATGTTATTCTCATTGCTTACTTGTTAATCGTTGGTTTTGTGTTTGTTATGGCACTGATTTCGGAAGTGTGTGTGTGTGTGTGTGTGTGTGTGTGTGTGTGTGTGTGTGTGTGTGTGGGTGGGTGGGTGGGAGAGGGAGAGAGAGAGAGAGAGAGAGAGAGAGAGAGAGAGATGGAAAGAGGGGTAGGGTGGTAACCAAGAAAACAGAAGTCCTCTTTTTATTGTTATGTTTTTTTGGGAGTCACCTTTGTATAGTTCATTGAGTGTTCCAAACAGTATTTTGTTGCACAGTGTTGTATTTTCATTCAGGACTCTCTTTCCCTGTATTATTGCTTTTTGTATGTGGTAGTTCTCCTCTGTTGTGAGTTTTTGATAGAGACTGTTACTTTCTCTGAGGATGTTAATATCAGTTTCCACGTTTTTTGGGTGGTGGTTTTCTTGTATAAGATGGCCTACAAATGTGGAGTTTGTACTATCACTTCTTAGGGCTCTGAGGTGTTTGGAGTACCTCATTTTGAAATTTCTACATGTTTGGCCTAAGCGGACAGACTGGCATGAACTGCAGGTTAACTGATATATTCCAGCTTTGGAGAATTTGTCTGCAGAGGTGTTCTTAGATCTTAGACTCTTCTGTACTGTGTTATTTGTGCGGAATAATATTTCTAGCCCTTGTTTCTTCAGTGTGTTTCTCACGCTGCGGACGTTTTTGTTACTGTATGTTAGTATGTGCCATGTGGTACTCTTCGTAGGGTGTTCCCTGTATCCGGTGTTGTCTAGAGCTTGTGTTCTTGGTTCTCTTGGTGATTTGTTGAGGGTTTGTTCTCTTTTAATTTGTTTTTAATTTTGTTGTTTAGTTTGTTTATCATTTGTGTGTTATACCCATTCTCTCTGGCTTTTTGGTGTATTGTATTTAGTTCCTGTATTAATAAATAAATGTCATGTGACTAGGGCCTCCCATCAGGTAGACCATTTGCCTGGTGCAAGTATTTCGATGGGGATGAAATGATGATGATTAAGACAATACAACACCCAGTCCCTGAGCGGAGAGAATCTCCGACCCTACCGGGAATCGAACCCGGGCCCTTAGGATTGACATTCCGTCGCGCTGACCACTCAGCTACCGGGGGGCGGACTTTAGTTCCTGTGTGTAGCCGAGTTTGTCCAGTGGAGTTCTGTTGACCCTGTGTAGCAAGTATCTGAAACTTGAGAGTTTGTGTCCTTGGGGGTGGTTGGAGTTTATGTGAATGGTTGTACTTGGGGCTATAGGTTTTCTGAAATTTCCAAAATTATTTTTGTTGTTGATTCTGCATATGGTAATGTCTAAGAAATTATGCTTTATTTCCTCTTCTGTCTCAATGGTGAATATAGTTTTTGGTGAACTGTATTTATGTAACTCTGTAATTTTTTATTTCGGTATCTGTTTCATCAATCAAGCAAATGATGTCATCTAAAAGTACATATTGGTTCCAGTATATAATCTTGTACTGGTTTGGATGTATGATTTCATTGAATAGTTTTCAATGTGGTTTAGAAATATGTTTGCAAGTATACCATTGATGGGTGAGCCCATTGATAGGCCATCTTTTTGCTGATAGTACTCTTTCTTGAACGTGAACTAGTTCTGTTCTGATATAATCTTTAGGGTGGCTTCTAGTTCATCTATGTGTTACTCATTATGTCCCCTTGATACTGCAGCAGTTTTTTTAACAATGCTGATTGTTTCTTCTACTGGCACATTTGTGTACATGGATGTGATGTCAAAAGATACCTAGGTTGCTGTTGATGGTATGTTTATATCTTTCATCTTCTCTACCAATTCACTGGCATTTTTTAGGTTTCTGTTGCTTGTGAAAGTGTATAATTTCTGTAGTACTGTATGTAATTAGTATGTACGCTAGGTGGCAAGATGGTGCATTTTTGAAATGTATGACAGGCCATATTGGACAGTTATTTTTATGTATCTTTGGTAAACTATTGAGGCTGGGTGTTTTGGGATTCTTTTGTGCCATGTATTTGGCTCGAGTTTCCGTGATGGCGACTCTGAGGGTTTTAAAGAGTTTTTGAATGTTTCTTTGGTCGTCCCAGTAGGATCATTGATTAACTTCATTATGTTGTTCTGTTCTATAAATTCCTCTGCTCTCTTGATGTACCCTGCCTCATTCATCAGTACAAGTGTATTACCTTTGTCTGCTCTGGTGATGATTGCATTGTGTTTTTAGAGTTTGTTTAGTTTATATACATATATTTCTTGCTCTGTTTTTGTTTTTGAGATGATGTAGGTCTTGTTCTCTTTTATTATGTGTTTTACCTCTTCTTCTAAAAGTTCCTGTGTCAAGATGGCACTGAAGTTTGGGTTCTCCAACTTTTCGTTTTGCTTTATTATGTATTCTGTTTCTCTGATCAGGTTTTCTATGATTTTGTGTTACAGGTTTGTGCTTATGTTGTGTTTAAGCCCCTATTCAAGTAATTCTCTTTCTTGTTTTGTTAATTCTACGTCAGCTAAATTGACCGGTCTGTCATGAAACTGATGTTCGGTCCCTACTCTGTCTTCTTTATCTATTGTTGTGGCAGATTTCATGAGGTGATTCAGTTTTTCATTTTGTCTTTCTTTCTTTCTGTTCGTTAGTGTTTCTGTGTAAGACCTGATTTCTTGAGTTATCTCATCCAAATGAGTTGGTGTTTCCAAGAGATTTGCTAATTCAATTTTGTACAGCTGAAGATTAAGCTGCTGTTTTTTCGCATATAGGAAACGAATATCTTCTTCTAACCAAATAACTTTTCTATTGGCTACTCGTGCTGCAGGTAACTTGCTATTTACATTGACTTTTTCAAAACAAGGGGGTTATGTTATTACTCATACAGATTTTGTTAAACCTGATATTGAGGATAGTTTTAGGAAGTTTTATTGTTGTATTCTTTAATTTTATGTAGACCTTTGTGGGAAATGCTTGGTTTGGCTTTGAAATACTCATTTTACTAAGGTTTGAAGCTCCTCCATTCGTTCTTACACACACACACACTTCCGAAATCAGTGCCATAACAAAACTGTCCATAGCGTGTGAAACATACTGAAGAAATAAGGGCTGCAAATATCATTCCACACAAATAACACAGTACAGAAGAATCTAAGATCTAAGAACACCTCTGCAGACAAATTCTCCAAAGCTGGAATATATCAGTTAACCTGTAGTTCATGCCAGTCGGTCTACTGAGGCCAACAGTCTCTATAAAAAAACCTAACAATTGAGGAGAACTACCACATACAAAGAGCAATAATACAGGGAAAGAGACTCCTGAATGAAAACGCAACACTGTGAAACAAAACACTGTTTGGAAAATTCAATGAACTATACAAAGGTGACTCTTCACGAAAAACTTAACAGAAAAAGGAATTATGTTTTCTTGGTTACCACCCTACCCCTCTTTACATATCTCTCTCTCTCTCTCTCTCTCTCCCCCTCCCTCTTACACACACACACACACACACACACACACACTTCCGAAATCAGTGCCACAACAAACACAAGACCAACGATGAACAAGTAAGCAATGAGAACAACATAACACCTCTCACTGAATGTGTTGTCAGAAGAGTGTGCTCAGATTACATTCCGTATTTTTTGCAAGTACATATGAGGTGAAGTAGTGAGCGGAAATTTGGAAAAACTGATTGAAAACAATGCACTAAACAGCAGTTGATTGAGACACCAACCGGGGACTCTAAAACAGGACGAAAAATGTAAGTAAAGAAACGAACAGAACCTCTACCCTCGAAACAGCTCTCCACAAATACGCATTAATTTTCATCACGGTTAGTTTGCAGATGACATGCTGTCAAAAAGACGATGAGAACGAGCACTGAAATTGATGTATAATAATACAGTTTAGTTAGCGATGTAATTTTAAAGTGAGCGTCTAAACCAGGGGTTTCCAAACGTTTTAGTCCGCGGGTCACATTGACTCCTCCACGAAGTCATAAGGGCCAAGATCTACCTAGTGTGATTAAAGCACCCTAGCACTCCATGATCACCGTAATGTAAGGCTAAAGGAAAGATGAAATTGCAAAAATCTAAGGTTGTGGGAATAGCTAGAACTGAAACGAATTACAATTTTTATTTAATTACATAATTTTGATTGGTGGACGTACCTGACCGAAATTCTGGCGTATTTTATTTTGGCGAATTTCACCGACAAAGAAGTGTGTCACTGTATATTCTTCACGAAAGCGTCCTGCAAAGTTAACGAAATCTCAAAATCATTGTTAGCAACACTATTACTGCAAGACGTAACAGAGGTAGAGTATGTCAACGCAATGTTATTTCAAGCAGCGCAACAATAAGTTTAGTTACGTAGTCTTGTAGCTAGTAGCAGAGCCAGAGCATATATTGGATAGTTCTGTTTCGTGACTGTGTCTGTGTTGCGAGTGTCTCACGACTTTTTTAGTGTTTTATACGCTGTACTAGTAGGTGAGACGACGAAGTCTAGCACAATTCAAAGTTTGAATTCTAAGAGACAAGGAAAATCTGAAAATCGAAATGCGTATAGCACGACTTGAGTATTTTTTCACTGTATCTTTTAGTGGAACTACAGTGTAATTGTATTTAATTTAATAATTAAAGTACCTTAAAAATAAATTCATTGCATTTTGTATAGGCAGACTGCTCCCTAGTTTTATTAGTATTAAATAGCACAATTTTATTTTCAGGTTACAATCTTTTGTAAAGTTCTGCACAAATTTGGAAAAGAAACGAAAGGTTGACAGTGATTGTAGAATTTTTAAAGAGCAGTGGGGATGTCAATATTTTGTGGTGGAGTCAAGCAACAAACCAATGTGTATTATTTGCAATGAAGCAATATCAGTCTTCAATGATGATGATTATTAGTGTTTTAGGGCGCACAACAGCGAGGTTATCAGCGCCCGTTCCCAAAAGTTCCATTCAGAGCCGAATTGTGAGAGAATTGGTATTGTTCAAATTGCAAGATGGGACACAGCACATCAAAACAGGGAGATAAAACTAAAAATAAAATAGTGGTACTAACAGGGAATAATAATTAACGGTGGCTGAGTGACCACTTACAAATAATGGGTGACCAAACCACTGGACAGCACATTAAGACTTCAATCCCAATATTTTGGGAAGAAGGCCAGACATCACACAAAAACGTAAAACTCTAGCAACACTCGCCTCATTATTAGTTAAAAGAGAGGGTAGGTCTGGTGGGAAACTGAAATCGTCCCTCAAACCCGCATATAAAACACACTCAGTTAAAATATGTATCGACAGCTGTGTCCCACATGTCTGACACGTTGGTGGCTCCTCACGACGTAACAGAAAACCATGTGTCAAAGGACAGTGTCCTATTCTAAGCCGTGTAAGGGCTACTTCCTCAGCGCGTCGTTGTCGGAAGGAGGTGAGCCACGGTCGGACAGAATCCTTCAACGCTCGCAACTTATTATCCCTCACGTCCAGCCACTGAGCCTCCCACCAACGCATGACCTTCCGAGTCACGAAAGACGTAATGGCCTGCAGGGGGACGGAACAGCGAGCAGGAGGTGGGATGGAGCAAGCCTCCTTGTCTGCCGCATCTTCAAGTTCATTTCCAGGAATCCCTATGTGCCCTGGAACCCAGCAGAAAATTACCTTACCCTGCTGTTGCAAGAGCAGGAGTGCGTCCTGCACCTCTTGCACCATCCGATCTGCTGGGTACATCTGTTCAAGAGCGTGTAGAGCACTTTGGGAATCGGAGCAGATGATGAATTTCGTGCCACGATGTCGGCGCATATGCTCTAATGCTTGCAGAATGGCAAACAGTTCTGCATAGTAAACTGAGAACTGCTCTGGGAGCCCTATCCGATGGACAGTATCGGGAAACACAGCAGAGCAGCCCATAAAATCCCCCTGTTTAGACCCATCCGTGTAAACAGTAATAAAATCGGAATGGCGTTCTAAAATCGCAGTAAGTTGAATTTTAAAAAGGTGGTCCGGGGTACAATACTTCCTGTAAGCAGCCAGATCAAGAAGTAATCTTGGCCGTTGTAGTCGCCAGGGAGATCCCCTACTCCATCCCTGGTGGAGTACCTTAATGCCCTCCAGGTGTACTGACTCGAGACTCTCCTTCGCACGGATGCCAAACGGCTTTGTTGCCGCCGGACGGTGGCGGAAGAGACGTGCCAGTGCCGGCTGGGAAAAAGTGTTGGACGTCAATGAAAGAGGAGTGGACTTGGCCCTGTACGCGTGCCGTACCACGAGGAGAAGACGCCGAATGGACAGCGGAGGCTCTCCCGCCTCGACACACAGACTAGCAACTGGACTCGTGCGATAAGCCCATCAGTCTTCAAAGAATACAATATAATACGTCATTATGAGACTAAGCACTCTCAGAATTACTCCAAGTTTACAGGATGCGAACGATTAGAAATGTATGAGTCTCTGAAACGCCAGCTAAAAACCCAGCAGTCACTGTTTAAGAAAGTAAATGCTGAACAACATGCTGCAACTCGTGTGGCTCATTTAATAGCGAAACACTGTAAGCCATTTACCGACGGTGAATTAATTAAGAACTGCATTATTGCAACAGCAGAAGAAATGTGCCAAGAAAAAGTTAATTTATTTAAAAACATAAGTTTGTCGGCAAACACTGTGGCTCGAAGATAGATGACATTGCACAAAGTATATCAGCGCAACTGCGTGACAAAAATCAAGACTTAGACTGGTTCTCTTTGGCCGTGGATGAGTCAACAGATGTATCAGATACTGCTCAAGTACTACTTTTTATTCGAGGGATTGACAAAAATTATGAAGTGTATGAAGAGCTCCTTGATGTTCACAGTATTCACGGGACGACCACTGGCGAAGATATTTTTAAAGGAGTTGAAAGGGCAGTTCAGAAAAACAATCTTCAGTGGAAGAAATTAAAATGTATTGCAACTGATGGTGGCAAAAACATGTGTGGGAAAAATAAAGGTGTTGCTCTCCTTTCTAAGGCCGTAGAAAGTGACGGTGGCTCAAAACCATTAGTAATGCATTGTATTATTCACCAACAGTCTTTGTGTGGAAAACATTTAGATATGTCAGAAGTTTTAAAGCCAGTTATTTCAGTTGTTAATTATATCAGATCCCATGCACTCAGTCATCGCCAGTTCCGCGAGTTTCTTGAAGATATTGAGGAAAACGACTTGCCATATTGTACTGCAGTGGGCTAGCTTAGCTGCGGTAAAGTTCTGACCCGTTTTTTTGAACTCCGAATAGTAACTGAAATTTTTTTGAACGAAAGGAATCGCCCCCTGTCTGAGTTACGGAACGGTGAGTGGTTATGGAAGCTAGCGTTTTATACAGACTTAACTAAACATATGAATGACCTTAATTTAAAACTGCAAGGTCAAAACCAGCTTCTGCCTGATTTACACATGCATCTTAAGCCCTTTCGACAAAATATTGCTTTGTTTCAATCTGAGTTGAACAAAGTATGCTTCACGTATTTTAATACATGCCAAACATTCGGTCAGGAAACAGATTCCATTTCCTGTAACATTCGCAATTCAAGCTTTTGACGCTTTAAAAATTAATTTTGAATCACGTTTTTCAGATATCGATGCAAATTCAAACGATATCAAGATATTTCAAAATCCCTTTGACGTCGATATAGAAGGGTTACCCGCAGAACTGCCGTTTGAAATTATTGATTTGCAATGTAGCGACTTTTTTAAAGAAAAACATTCAGTTAACATTACTGGAATTTTATAAGTGTCTTCCATCCACACAGTTTCCAAATTTACATAAATTTGCCCGTGGCTTTTTTCCGCTTTTGGCACTACTTATTTGAGTGAAAAAGCTTTCTCCAAAATGAATCATGCAAAAAGTATTTACAGATCAAAATTAAGTGATGAGAATTTGAAGTCGCTGATGATTATCTCTGCCAGTAAACTTGATCCACAACTGGAGGTAATTATGAAAGGAAAGTTACAGCTACATAAAAGTCACTAATTATGACTAAGATGTTAAATTTCTTTACGCGAATGCTCTAACACTGAGTTTTCAAGATATAAATTAATTACTGTTATTTTTATACATCAGTTACAACTGAAATATCCAATAACATTATGTACACCAGGTATTGTATTTTCATTAAATTGCATTTAAATAAAAATATTTTATACGATTCACCAAACTAGTCTGTTACCCGTTCTTTTTTTTCACTTTCGCACGGAGAATGGTCTGTCTGTTTATTGTGGGTAGCCACAAGTTTAACCACGACCTTCCGCTTTGTAAAGATAGAGCTCCGACGATATCGCGGTGTATTGGTCGCGACAGACCTCGAAACTCAGTTGTTGGCAGTATAGGTACCACCTCAAATATTTGGCGGGCTGGATACCGGGGATGTCCGGCCAGCTAACGCGGGCCAGTTTGCCGGTCCTCGCGGGCCGGTTTCGGAGACCCCTGGTCTAAACCAAACTAAGAAAATTGCAAATATTGTATTTTTTAGGCCTGCAGCAGTTAAACTATTAGAAATGTGATATTATACTTTACAGAAATAAAAATTTGACCACAGAAGATGAAACATTGGTGTCGGAACATGTCTGGGTAAATATAAAAATCAACTAACTGTGTTTGCATATGGCTGATTTCCAAAACAACCCAGCTTTTAAATCGCAAACACGGAAGAACGAAAAGAGGAGCTTCAAACCATAGTAAAATGAGTAAATAAAATAGAGTACTAAAAGAAGAATTTAGGTGACTGAATTTGTATCTAAACACGAAATGCGTGGTAGTGAACACTGAATCGCAGCTTCAGCTTTCGTTAGCTTTAGTTCAAAACTTCGTACAGATGTCGGTTGTTGCTTTTCACTGGCTTCCCATTACAACTGAGCATAAAAATTAAAATTAGAACACTGATCACCGACGACCAGCTTAACCGGAAGAAAGTTTAGTATTTACACTCTGGTTATTAGCAGTCGGAAACACATTACTATCTGTTTCACAATTCAGTAGTTATAAGGAAGTTATCAATAAACTACGATTAATGAAATGTGAGATACGCATACGACCTATCACACAGGCTACTTGATAAAATCTGCTACGTATTATTTAGAGGGTAGATGGTGTGATCCCACGTAAAACACCTTTATTTATGAACAAAAGTCTCTAAGGTAACTGTGATACATCAGTCACATTATTAGAGCTACCAAGAACGTACGCAACGAAAATGAGTCGGTCGTTCGTGTATTTTTAATTTTAATCAGCATAATAGATGCATATTCGCACTTATTTACTTTCAAGGAAATTTACTGTGCTTTATTTTTTAATAAAAATAAATATAACGGTTATGCTCATTCATTCTGCGTCTGACTGGTGAAAGTATCTATGTAATTTATCGTCTTTCTCACATCTCCCATTGGGACCTTAGTTATTTTTCTGTCAGTCACATTTCCTTTCGCAACTGTGATATGCATCTCTTCCATTCCAGCAGCGCGATTACATTCTCTTCGGCTTCTCCATCTCTCATTTTAACGTACGTAAAAAAGGGCAAAATAGCACAAGAGCTTTTTGTACTGCTAGCACTGTAACAAAGAGGGCAGTAACTTCCTTTGATGGTTCGCTAAACGACGGAAATAAGGGAAACCTGAGCGAACGCGGGCGAATGCCAACAAAACTCAACCGAATGCAGTCTGCTCACGCACACAGAGTGTTTATATCTGGGCGTTCATTCTTGTGCATTCGCTTGTGTTCTCTTCGGTAGTAACCCTAGAACACTAAAAGTGTGACTGAGGGGGCGGGGAGGGGGGGTATGATTACATTGCTACTAAACCACCCTGAAGTTTACCAATCCACATTTTATTCGAAAGACATCGTAGTGTATTTAAAGGTTATGCGTTAGTTAATTACAGTTAGATCTACAATGGTATGTTGCATACCAAATTAAGTACAAAATGTCCTGTTCTATGCTTCACTGCAACTTTAAATTTTACGAAGGGTTAGTAAGTTAGGGTAAAGAGTCTGTATAAACTGGTGAAACGAGAACATCGGTAGTTCTCATCTTTAAAATCATTTATGTTTTTGGGCTAGTATACTGGTTCGGAGCATTCTTCTACATAGAAGCGTTCTATTTTCTTGACTCTGCACTGACACACAGTATTTTGCGTTTGCATATTTTTATAGATACGAATTCACCTCGTGTACTGGGTTTTGATTGCAGCCAAGTGACCTAAAATATCTCTGCGCGTAAGAACACACACACACACACACACACACACACACACAGTTAGGTACTTAGAAACACAGTGAAATACAGACGTTGCCACGGCCGTAGAAAACAAAACAAGGAATCGCATTTCACGAGATCAAAACATTGTACAGCGGGTGAATCAGGACGTACAAAAACAAGAAAACAGTACGCTAAAAAATCACACGTCTTTTTATGCAAAGAACCACGGAAACAACGTAGGACCCACAATTTTAACATCACTGCTGTTTACGATCTCGTTAACATGATTTGTAAGGATACGCATAACTGTTACATTGACCACTGAAGATATTTTAAATAAATCGAACGTATCTGATCCAAATCAGATTTCATTATAGTTGCAAGAAAATAAAATGACTGACATATTACGTATGAAACAGCGATTGCAGTAGACAGGCCTGAAAAGACCACGAGTTTAGGCCCACCTTAACTCTGTCCACTCTCCTCGCGAGCCCCACGACGGTGAGTCCCTTCTTGAGCAGCGCCTGTGTGATGGCCGCTCCTATTCCGGCACTGGCGCCAGTAACTAGTGCGACACGGCCTGCGTACCTCTCCATGACTGCGACTCGCTTCCGTGCTCGGCGGCTACTAAATGGCGCAGCCAGCCGGTGCTGTTACGTCAGACCCCCACAACTGCGCGAGTGGTCGACTGTGAAGAGCGGACAAATTGAATAGCTGGGCGGCGGCCATTAGAGTGGTAAACTGACGCGCGGAGTTCGAATGTTTATACATCGCTTTTGGTTATAAAATGCCTTCCCTTGAGTTAGGTCACAAACATAATGCCTCATTTAAATACGTTACTTCAATATACTTTTTAATTTATGAACAAACAGCAACTAGTCACTGTTTATGAATTTATCTTACGTACTACATGGAATCTGCCGTAGCTAAAAGTTATGTACTGCACCCCTAGCATTTTTCGTAGTTCATTTACGATAGATGTACGCAAAATGCATCAAAATACTCGAAGATTTCCCCACTATATTAATAGATATTTTCTGACTCTACCTTGCTTTAGATTTTATGACGAGAAGTGCGTTATATATGGCATAGTGCTTTGGCAACTCACGACCAAATTATCAAGTTTCAACATAATCTAGACCATGAAAACAGTACCGATCATCCAGCTTTCTTCAAAATGATCAGAACATATAAAATGGTATTCTGTCAGTCGGAAATCTTGCCTCCTGACAGCGTGTAACCATTTTTGTAACAGCTGTGTTTTGAGAAAGGAAACCTGCAAATAGATGCACAGGCGTTATGCTAATACCATGTTACAAAAACATTTATTAATCAAGTGCACTGACATACAAACAACTTAAAATATTCACATATCTGTGAAATGTAATATTCGTTCCTTTCTAGAATGTATTTGTACAATTAATCGCTGCACAACTCTTCACCATTGTACTTCTTTTGATTGGAACGTACAGACAGTAGAATTACGAGTAACAAATACTGTATGTACGCCCCAACAAATATACAACGTTGAATCAGGGTCTTCATAAGCAACAATACTACACAACACGTCAGACTACAACCGCTACAATGGCGTCCAGCCGAAGGTTCAAATTATCCCGCGACTGCAGCGCCATCAGTGAGTCTAGTTATTTTTTACAAGGTCTTTGTGTTACGTCTATGCTCTCTGCTGACCTTGGCTGGCTGTTACTGCTGACTCATCCGCGCGTTTCGCAACGGCGTCTGCTGTTCCCCTCCCTTCCCCTCCCGCGACGGCTAATCGAGCTACTTCCTACCAAGCACTCAATGTCAGCGCCAGACTAGCGACACGTTACCTCGGTAGACAGAACATCGTCTCTTAATGTATGAGAATACTCTCAGATTACGCCATATGAGCCGGTAGAAATATGTCGGAATGGAATGCTCGAGAAGTAATGCGATTCTCAATAACTGTGTCTAAAGTGAAATATACATGAAATTAAATGTGTTTGGGGTTTTTAGAACATCTTTCGAATATTTTAAGATATATTTAACCATGAATGCATTTTATGACGTACCAAAAACTGTTTCTTATGGAAAATCATGAATATTTTTAATCTAGATTACGCGTATTCGATGTAGTTTTAGTTTCCTTCGCCCTCTGTCGCACTCCCTTTTATGACTACACAACATTATTTCAAGATGGTTGGTTAGAAAATTTGTAGCAGCCTTGCCGCAAAACTGCGTGAACGGACGGACCGGCGGACCTGGGCTGCTGAAGGTCGGCCTAGCCATCAGACACTGTCGCCAGAGGTCACCCGATAACATCGCCCGATAGCTCCATCTTAGACCTTCCGATCTCTTTCGTCCTTTTTTGCCGGGGCCAAGGAGGCTAGCTAGGTTAGGTCAGACCATTCTGTGTGTGAAGTAGGTTAGATTTTAACCTCTTAGGATGGGATGGATATCGCGACGCCTCTGTGCTTGGATACGAGTGCTGCATAGCGGCTTCTGGTAATAAAGATAACGCCGGATGTGTGAATGAGCTTTGCTGTCTCGTAAGAAACGTGGCGAGTACTATAGGCCGTGTCGTCAGTTATCGGCACAATCAGACAAGTTCTGCAAATGTATGAGACGACGAGAGAAATTCTGTTACACACTCGAGATAATTCGTGGTGGCCTTGAAAAGCAACTTATCAACATTCTGTTTAGCTGTATATATTTATAGTTGTGCAGACGTGCGTCAATTAACCTTCAATGACTGTCATTTAGTGCACGAGTGAAAGACAGTCATAAAGTGTAGCATAAGATACGCTGCACACGTAAAGCTCTTAAAAGTGGAAATACATACCGTACACTACACTTGCAAAACATTTCATGGTAACAGAATAACTATCCTACTAGCATAAAACGCCAGTAGTCAGTAATATTAATTTGTAGACAACTAATGACAACCCACCACAAAAAGAGATCCAGCAGCTATAAACATGTAAGATACGCCACCCTTCTCACTTAATCATACACTACTGGTCATTAAAATTGATACACCATGAAGATGACGTGCTACAGACCAAAATTTAACCGACAGGAAGAAGATGCTGTGATATGCAAATGATTAGATTTTCAGAGCATTCGCACAAGGATGGCGCCGGTGGCGACACCTACAACGTGCTGACACGAGGAAAGTTTTCAACCGATTTCTCATACACAAACAGCAGTTGACCGGCGTTGCCTGGTGAAACGTTGTTGTGATGCCCCTTGTAAGGAGGAGAAATGCGTACCATCACGTTTACGACTTTGATAAAGGTCGGATTGTAGCCTATCGCGATTGCGGCTTATCGCATCGCACATTGCTGCTCGCGTTGCTCGATATCCAATGACTGTTAGCAGAATATGGAAGCGGTGGGTTCAGGAGGGTAATATGGAACGCCGTGCTGGATCCCAACGGCAACGTATCACTGGCAGTCGAGATGACAGGCATCTTATTCGCATGGCTGTAATGGATCGTGCAGCCACGTCTCGATCCCTGAGTCAACAGATGGAGACGTTTGCAAGACAACAACCATTGGCAGGAACAGTTCGACGACGTTTACAGCAGCATGGACTATCAGCTCGGAGACCATGGCTGCGGTTACCGTTGACGCTGCATCATAGACAGGAGCGCCTGCGAAAGTGTACTCAACGACGAACCTGGGTACACGAATGGCAAAACGTCATTTTTTCGGATGAATTCAGGTTCTGTTTACAGCATCATTATGGTCACATCCGTGTTTGGCGACATCGCGGGGAACGCACGTTGGAAGCGTGTATTCGTCATCGCCATACTGGCGTATCACCCGGCGTGATGGTATGGGGTGCCATTGGTTACACGTCTCGGTCTCTTCTTGTTCGCATTGACGGCACTTTGAACAGTGGACGTTACATTTCAGATGTGTTACGACCCGTGGCTCTACCCATCATTCGATCCCTGCGAAACCCTACATTTCAGCAGGATAATGCACGACCGCATGTTGCAGGTCCTGTACGGGCCTTTCTGGATACAGAAACTGCTCTGATCAGCACATTCTCCATATCTCTGACCCACTGAAAACGTCTGGTCAATGGTGGCCGAGCAACTGGCTCGTCACAATACACCTGTGACTACTCTTGATGAACTCTGCTATCGTGTTGAAGCTGCATGGGCAGCTGTACCTGTACACGCCATCCAAGCTCTGACTCAATGCACAGGCGTATCAATGCCGTTATTACGGCCAGAGGTGGTTGTTCTGGGTAATGATTTCTCAGGATCTATACACCCAAAGTGCATGAAAATGTAATCACATGTCAGTTCTAGTATAATATATGTGTCCAATGAATACCAGTTTATCATCTGCATTTCTTCTTGGTGTAGCTAGTTTAATAGCCAGTAGTGTATTTCATTTTAGAGGTTATAATCTATGCTTAAAGTTTCCACTAAAGATTTTGCCTATTTGAGGCTTTGAATAAACGTGCGATTTCCATTCATTGCTTTCGACCTATATCCAAGTTATGATATTTTCACCCTCAGGATGCTACAAACCTACTTTTTCTTGGTCTAAACTTATCAGTTTCTCACGCTCCATATTGTGTGCGAGAACGTCGGTCGATACTTTCGGGAGATAAGGTCGGCTATTGTGTGGTCGTGGAGTACTGATTTGAAAAGATCGGCCGTGTCTGGCCGATATCGGTCGTCGGCGGTATCCACCGATATTGGAGTCGCTATGACCACAGCCTCAGTTGCGTCAGATATCTGTCGGCGTGCGTACCTACCAATAGGTAAAATTCTGGCAACGTGTGGCGCGCACAGCGCGGGTCAGCAAAAGAAGGAACGGCAGTGCGAACCGAGCCGCCGTGCAGTAAAGACGTGTTTTTCGAATAGCTACTCGTATAACTTCAGTCCGCGGGCCACGTGGGTCGAGTTTAACGCGAGCCCCCCACAGACGCGTACGGAAACTTTTTTGCAGCTCTCGGTTCACTTCATCGCGTCCACGAAATACAGGGCGGCAAGCGATCGCGAGAAGAAGGTTCGTTTCGTTACGGACTCGCGTCCACTGTTCTCCCGCGATCACGTGATCGCTCGACTCGCTCGTCTTCGAGGAGCGTACACCCACCGGCATCGGTGGAACTGTTATGCAACCACATTCATCGCGATCGCCGGTTAATGGACATTTCGATCTCATTTCATTTTTGTCATTTGTTGATTTACTCATTTGGCAGAATATACACATTTTCGGCATGTGTACCTGTCAGTTCCCATTGCCACAGTGTCACCATAGTCTGCATCCTGAACAAAGTATATGGGTGTGACCGGCTGACTACACGACTCCAAATTTGCACCACAGAACAACATTCACAAGATATTTGATGTAATTATACACTCGTTCCCCAATATTTAGTGACAGAAGTAAAAGAGTGTCATTTACCCGCAGCTATTGTACACTGCCTGACAATAACGATGAAGCATCCAGAAAACGTGATCGGGTGTCGATGTAACTTTGTACTCGTAGAAACCATGTATGGGTTTGTAAATGATGAGAGTAGCAAATCTCTGTGACAGGTGGAATGGCCACTGGTGCACATTAGTGTTGTTCGCGTTGCGTTATGTTACCAGGCCTGGTAGGATACGTCAAGTGCATGAACAGCGTTAGATGTTGACGGATCACTATCAAGGACAAAGAGATGCAGCATTTTCGTGTGAGACAGCGATACAGAAAGGAAAGCAGAGGGCGGCTCGATTAGATTGTAGGAAGTCAAGCGTTGCGCTCGACGCCTTAATGAAACCGAATGAGCGCTATACGATAGCTGCCTATTACCACGGCTTGAAATGTACGTCCTAACGGATGGAAGTAATCTAACCGACTAAATGAAAACTTGTAGGAAAGGAAACATTAATGAAACACGTTGTGGCAAATTTTTAGTTAAAAACCTATCACATAAGCTTTTAAATGCATTACTGTTCATATGTGCAACCTCTGAGGTGACACTGCTTTTAGGTTCACAATGAAGCTGCTATATTTAGTAAATATCGGTGTTTTCCTTGCTGGAAATTTATTTTAGTTCTCTTTATTTCTTTTGTAGCTGAGAAATCAACTTCAGTTCCAACAGAAATAGCTATAATGGGACACTCTGCAAGCGTTTCAGTGTTTATATCAGTGCTGGGACTTTCATTCGTGTTCACAGCCTTACAGTAACACATAAGTATTATTTACTTGTATGTCTGGATGAACAGCCATTGACGACGACTTTCAGCCGCACGACGTTAATTCGAAATACGTTGACGAGTAAGGATAGCCCCTATGGTTCAGGCTACCGCACGCGATAAGCGGGAAATCCGGCTTCCAATTCTGGTCCAACACAACTTTTCATATTTCACTAATATACCTGTAGAATACAGATAGTCTATCTAGAAATAGGCAGCATATCTATATCTAAATATAGATAGTACATCTACAGGGTGTTACAAAAAGGTACTGCCAAACTTTCAGGAAACGTTCCTCACACACAAATAAAGAAAAGATGTTATGTGGACATGTGTCCGGAAACGCTTAATTTCCATGTTAGAGCTCATTTTAGTTTCGTTCTTCCACCTACGCTCAATGGAGCACGTTATCATGATTTCATA